>NC_083594.1:513372-565872 GCF_027579695.1 Neoarius graeffei | reverse complement strand
AGGATGAGTAAAGCTCACACTGCGTTTCAGTGAAATTTGCTGTGAATGTTTTCACCAAAACAAACTAAAATTTTCCTCTGGATTTAGAAAAGTTTCAGAAACACTGATTTTCTCATGTGTGTTGATCACCATAAAATGTACAAAGTCTGTTCCTGACAGCTCATTTGCATTTGGTGACACCCACAAAACTCCATAAAAGGTAAAGCACAGAGAGAGCTGAGAGCACGAAATGAGCGAGCAGAGTAACGACTGAGAAACAGAAGTGGTGGTTATTTTTACTTTCTTCTATACCGATGATGATGATAATATTAATAATAAGTGAGCACAGAGTACTATCAGCTGAGGTGTTTATGGCTTAACCTTCATCCTACCAAGTGGGGTCCATCTGGACCCCGCACCTATATGTTTGTTTGCCATTTTAAAAATATGTGACATACTGCCTCACCGTTTTATGAATTTGTCGGAATTTATGTCTTAATTAAAACACTAAAGCACCGGAAGATCAGCTTTTTGCATTGTGAAGGTATAATTAATTTGTTACTGGGGTCCAACCGGACCCCAGAGTAAAGTTTATCTGTCTTTCATTTTATAATTGAATAGCACACTGAAAGTTAACTTCTTTTATTTCTTTTATGTTCCATAATGAAACTACCAAGGCATTCCTTCTTGGGGTCCGTGTGGACCCCACTGCTGCAATAAGCACAGGCTGCAAAACAAAAGCCCTAAATTATTTTACAATTACTTTTTTGTTTTAAATTCTGTAAGAAAAGACCTAAGTTGTAATCCAGAATGTTTTACAGCTGCATGAGCTGCAAAAATCATGTATATAATGCCAATTTTTTTTGTGGCGCTATAATTTGCTACATGTATGCTAGTTATTGCAATATTATTGCATTTATAATACATCATTGATATTCAGCCATAGTGGCTTTTGTTCTTCAATAAAGTTATGTCTGTTTGCTGCATTGAATTGGTTCTTACTGCATTGATTTCAAGGTATTCCCTCCTGGGGTCCATACGGACCCCGCCTGGTAGTTTGTGTATGTAAAATTGGCTGGTAGGATGAAGGTTAAGTGTGTTCTTTATGCCTTGGGCCCTTTAGTGTATTGCTGTTATTAATACAAGATGTTCTGAACAAAACTTATCTGGTGATTTTGTCTTTATAAGCTTTAATTTTAAAGAAAAGTATTGGGGTCCAAACGGACCCCACATGGTAAGATTAAGGTGTAAAATAGCATGGTAGGATGAGGGTTAAAGCTGTGTGCGCACACACACACACACACACACACACACACACACACACACACACACACACACACAGTGTGTGCTTTTTTTTTTTTACAGTTTGTTTTTTATAATCTCATTTATCTCCTGTTCTTCTGCTGATGGTGTGGAGATGTGTAATTATTGCTTTATTACAGATTAATCACGTGAGGGGGCACAGAGAGAACACAGTGGTACACACACACACACACACACACACACACACACACACACACACTCTCACCATGTGTGGTTTTATTAGAACACATTCCTCAGCACTAAGCAGGAATGCGGCCGGTGTTGTGCAACCCCGTGTGGTTTATTCTCTCTGTTCACGGCCACAGAAAGTGCAGACGTGATTAAATCTGTCCAGGGGTCGTGTTCCAGCTCTCTCATAAGTCACATGACCACAGCATCATGCCTGATTGGACACAACTAAAGATCCACTTTAAAGCGTTCAGTCCCTTCTCAGTGCTTTTACCTGAACATTGTTGAATTTCCTGTTAGAGTTGTCCCCTGATCACGACGGTGTGATTCAGACCATCTACAGCTCCATCAGTTCGTCTGAGGAGCAGCCCAACATCTCCACGTACTTCGACGAGAAGGTTCCGGTACCTGATGATGTCACACAGGTGGGAGGATTACATCCCTAATTATTATCAACAGCAACAACAAAGAGAATTTCTTAGTAATGTAGTGAAAGGCAGTTGGGTTTTGTTTAAAATTGGTGTGTAATGGACACTCACTCCACAACATCCCCCCCCCCGGTTGTTCTCTAGGTGTTTAGTTTTCGGAAGCTGTGGGCCTTCACCGGGCCAGGTTTCCTGATGAGTATTGCTTATTTAGACCCCGGGAACATCGAGTCAGACCTTCAGTCAGGAGCTGTAGCAGGGTTTAAGGTGAAGATTTAATTTATTATCGTTTACTTTCTCTGGCTGTCTGATGTATTTTAGATCAATATAATTTCAGTTTATTGTTAATACATGACTCTGTTTTATATCTGATTGATTGTGTGTGTGTGTGTGTGTGTGTGTGTGTAAAACTGTTCATATGGTCAGATTTGGATTTCCTCTTTCCTTCTGAAACCTGCCCGTTCTCCTCTGATCTGTTTCTCTTTTGTGTCTTTTTCTCACCTGAAGTTCTCGTATTTTAAACTCGGTGTCAAACAGAACAAGAGTGCTCTGAGAGCACAATATCCCCTGCTAGCAACTATATCTATGCTATAGAGGTTTTCGACGTGACATCACAGGTGACGTGACGCCCCGGTGTCCGCCATTTTGAAGGTCAAGCTAGCTAATGTCAACAACAGTAGCTAGTATGTTACTGTAGCAATGTTTACGTTCAGTCATTTGGATGACTGTTAAAACCTTTCAGTCTCAAGTTTTTCCTTTACTGTATTTACTAGTTTACTGAGCTAGCGCGCTCGGGCAGGCTGGGAGCGAGCGCGCTAGCTCAGGCAGGCTAACCCTAACGCGCTCGCTCCCAGCCTGCCCGAGCGCGCTAGCTCAGTAAACTAGTAAATCCAGTAAAGGAAAAACTTGAGACTGAAAGGTTTTAACAGTCATCCAAATGACTGAACGTAAACATTGCTACAGTAACATACCAGCTATGATGTTGTTGACATTAGCTAGTGGTAACAGCTAGCTGCTAGTAAACTGCTACAACACAGACACCGACCCTAATAATACAGTTCTTGGTCATTGCCTGGTAACAGCAAATTTATAACGGGCCATGTCTCAACAGACTAAGAAGTTATTTCAATGACATTTAATAACATTTTGTTTATCCTGAGGACCGAAAGTAAATGAAAATGTGAACAAACCTTAGCTGTCAGTGAACAATCCTGGTGGAAGCAGGTAAACGTCGTTCTCTAAGCCTGCTAACCTCAATTTTTGCAAATACCTCTCCCTCTGCTCGCCCTGTAAATGCCCTACGTCGCTGGATAGTGAAGGTGTTTTCTGCATCTCGCTCCTTTTTCTTTTTTCTTATTATGTTTTTTCCCTGGTATTTCCCACACACCTGACTGCAGGTCAGGAAGATCACCCACGCTGCAGCGCTGCAAAGCCAGAAAAAGATAGCCTGGTAACGTGTACGGATCACGTACACCAGCATCACTGATTTTCTGGTGATATCGCTTCTTACTCGCGTCATCTAGGCCGGATAAAATACTCGACAATGAGACTTCGTCATGATCAACAGTGTATTGCTACCGGTAGTCGCCATATTTGTGACCGTCAAAATGGCGCCGGCTACTTGTTGACATGGCAACGGTCACGTGGGTCGAAAACCTCTATAAGTGCTTAATACACCCTCATGAAATTATCAAAGTACAAGTTTGGAAAACAAGGGCCATAACTGGTAAAATGCAACTGAATTGAACACAATTGCAATATGTGTATTACCAACATATAACAAAGAATCCTGTCAGTTTTCGTGAAATTCCTTCAAAAAATTGTGAGAGGAGTTGATTTCAGAAGGTGAGTACCCTTCCCGGGACAGACGGACAGAAATCACCAAGACATAATCCCCCTTCAGGCCTTTCGGCCAGCGGGGGATAAAAAGGAGAAATTCACAATTCAATATTTCAAACACTGTTGTTATATTTGGCTGTTTTCCAGAATTTAACATCCACCTGCTTTTTACAGACTTGCACACTTTTATATCTGATTATCTGTTGGTTTTATTTTTCAGCTCCTGTGGGTGCTCCTCGGTGCCACTATCATTGGCCTCTTCCTGCAGCGGCTGGCGGCTCGGCTCGGCGTCGTTACGGGGATGCATTTAGCTGAAGTTTGTCATCGACAATATCCCACTGTAAGTTCAGTTTAACACTGTAAGGCCCCGCCGTAATGCCTCTCTGTAACGCCTCTCTGTAACGCCCCGCTGTAACGCCTCTCTGTAAGGCCGTGCTGTAATACCTCTTTGTAACACCTCTCTGGAAGGCCATGCTGTAATACACCTCTGTAACGCCTCTCTGGAAGGACATGTTGTAACACCTCTCTGTGACGCCTCTCTAGAAGGCCATGCTGTAATACACCTCTGTAACGCCTCTCTGGAAGGACATGCTGTAATACACCTCTGTAACGCCTCTCTGGAAGGACATGCTGTAATACACCTCTGTAACGCCTCTCTGGAAGGACATGCTGTAATACACCTCTGTAACGCCTCTCTAGAAGGCCATGCTGTAATACACCTCTGTAACGCCTCTCTGGAAGGACATGTTGTAACACCCCTCTGTGACGCCTCTCTAGAAGGCCATGCTGTAATACACCTCTGTAACACCTCTCTGGAAGACCATGCTGTAACACCTCTGTGACAGTTCCCTGATGTGGGTGGAGTACAGAAGCACGGCAGGCGGGAGTTGATGTTCGCACACACTCCTTATTTTCTTTGTTTCCAGAGCTTTTCAGCTTCACACACTCGCACTCTCCCACTCTCACACGTGTGCACATGTGTTCTGGTCGGGCACTGCCACTACCATCTCCGCCCCTGGCCTGTGGACCATCTCAAATTTAAATGGCTGGAGGGCTAGATACCAACCGGTGATCTGCACATTGGCATCTTTCGTGCAGTGGAGCCACTGGAGGGGCACGTGGTCTGAACAGAGGGTGAAAGGGCGCCCCAGCAGGCAGTACCAGAGGGTGGGGACTGCCCACTTGATGGCCAAGCACTCTTTCTCTATGGTGCTGTACTTACTCTCGCGCATTGAGAGCTTGTGGCTGATGTACAGCATGGGGCGTTCCTCACCCTCCACCTCCTGGGACAAAACAGCCCCCAGCCCTCTGTCCGATGTGTCTGTCTGCAAAATAAAGGGGAGAGAGAAGTCAGGGGAGTGTAAGAGTGGCCCCCTACACAGTGCAGCCTTTACCCTGGTGAAAGCCTGTTGGCACTGCTCTGTCCACTGGACCGGATCTGGTGCTCTCTTTTTAGTGAGATCAGTCAGCGGGCTGGTGACGTCCAAATAATTAGGTATGAACCTACGATAGTACCCAGCCAGCCCCAGGAACTGTCTCACCCCCTTTTTGGTCTTAGGCCTCGGGCAGGCCACAATTGTTGCTGTCTTGTCAATTTGGGGACGCACCTGCCCATGACCCAAGTGGAAACCCAGATACCGTACTTCCACCCGTCCAATTGCACACTTTTTTGGGTTGGCTGTGAGACCCGCCCACCTCAGCGACTCTAGGACGGCCCTAAGGTGTTCTATGTGCCGCGGCCAGTCACTGCTGTTGTAGGTGCAATGGGTAATTGAGTGATCAATCTCATTAAATCTGAAGGTTAATAATTAAATTGAATCAGTCTCATATTATCATTAAGTCACTCATGGAATCAGTCTCATTGGATCAGTCTCATTAATTAATACCATTTAATTTTGGTGCTTAATAATAAATTACCAAACAGCTAAATTATGGTATATTCCAAATTATTATGATCACTTACCATATTACATAACTCATATGCACCTTTGAATTCTTTGAGATTGGGTACTTCACAGATATTGGAACACAAATAAACACACAGTTTAGATAAATGAATTTATTATAACAAAGATAAAAATGAATAATGTCAAATGAAATATATACAAATATGATATATACTTGATGAGCGTGTGTGTGTGTTTGAGAGAGGCCTTGTGTGTGTGGCCTACACAAGAATTAGCTCTGTTAGCTAACTCAAAAGAATTAGCTTTGGTTGCTAAGACAAAAGAATTAGCTTTGTGTTGTTAGCTAAGGCAAAGGAAGGCTAGCTAAGGGGGGGTGTCACCACGTGGGGTTTGAGAACAAAGGATTTAGCTCTGGTTGCTAGCTAAGATGTGTTGGCCACATGTGGAGACACAGATTAGCCTTGTGTCGCTAGCTAAGACAAAGGGATACTAGCTAAGGTGTGTTTGTGAGGCCTGTGGAGGAGGGCCGCCACATGTTCCCTTGAGACAATACAATTAGCCCTGGATGCTAATGGGACAAAAGAATTAGCCGTAGGCTAATTTCACTAGCTTATAACATTACTAAATCCACTGAAATCTTGATGAGGTCAAAATACATGTAATTAATGAAATTAAAGTGTTAGAAAGAGAAAAAGCATGCAACCTATCTATTAAACAAACTGAGAGATCATAGAACAATTATGGAACACAAAAATCAGTGTGCACACTTAAACAGTTCCTGAGTTTAAATTCACCCTACTTCAATAAAGCAAATTCCTAAGACTAGTTTTATGCCCCAAAATTTGCCAGTCTTACTTAGTATCTTGCTTATAGCAAGATCATGAGAAGAAGTTCCGAGACTTTTGGAGTTTCACCGTTGTGAAGCACGTGAAGCGCAGAGAATTTCTTGGTCCGACGTGTGGTCGCTCGTGATGAAAAGAAAGTCTCTGATCAAATTAATGTGCACAGCACTTTAATTAGGAGGAATTCCGGTCGCTCCTAACTTTTAATTAAAACTGTTTTGGGCAGCAGTTGTACGTACTTATAAGGAATAAACAAACTGGCTGTAGCTCAACCGAGAGAGAGATAGCACGATTTAAATGGTTCTACCGTGGCCAAGGGTAAAGAAAAACCGTGTTGAATCGTATTCTCGGGAGAAAGACGTCTTTCTTGGATGGTCTGGTGAGCGGCCTCCTTTTCTCTGCAGAACGCGCCGATCACGACGAGTTTCACAGCACCAAAGAGGAAGAAGGAAGTGTTGCGCCGTTACTTATTCCTTCATGGAGGATGTGACGTAGGTGATCCTGCCCAGGCGTGACGTAGGTCAACGCGGAAGTTGGCTGATGGGAAATGTAGTTTTTAAAGGGACTGTACCTACACTGTATATAATTATGTCATCTAAGTAGGCTACCATATAGGTGGCGTGGGGGTGGAGGATCTTGTCCATTAGCCGCTGGAATGTAGCAGGAGCCCCAAACAACCCAAAAGGAAGCATGACAAACTGGTGTAATCCAAACTGTGTGGAAAAAGCTGTTTTCTCTTGGGATACAGGAGTCAAGGGGATCTGCCAATATCCCTTCATCAAATCCAGTGTCGAATAAAAGTGAGCCGCACCTAACCGATCGAGCAGCTCATCCATGCGAGGCATTGGGTACACGTCAAATTTAGACACCATGTTGACTTTTTCTATAGTCCCCACAGAACCGTACTGACCCATCGGCCTTGGGTACCAGGACCACTGGCCTGCTCCAGTCACTGTGTGACTCCTTGATTATGCCCATATCGAGCATGGCCTTGAGTTTGTCTCAAACCACCTTTTTTTTTGTGTTCGGGTAAGCGGTATGGGTGGCTACCCACCACCACCCTCGAGGGTGTTTCAATGTGGTGTTCTATGAGGTGGGTGCAGCTGGGAAAGGGCAAGAACACATCAGAAAATTCCTCCTGCAACTTGGCTACCTCTGTGAGTTGGGCCGGTGAGAGGTGGTTTCCACAAGGGACCGGGGTGGTTCAGGTTGTGGTTTTGGTTATTTTTACCTCCTGCCCCAGCTCCGCCTTCTCCGGAACTACCAACACCACAGGGACCCCCTCATTCCAACGCTTTAATAGGTTGAGGTGGTATATTTGTAGAGCCCCACCCCTATCCGTTCACCTCACCTCATAGTCAACGTCCCTGACTCACCGTATGACCTCGAAGGGCCCTTGCCACTTGGTGACTAATTTGGAACTCGACATGGCCAATAATACAAGTACTTTGTCTCCCGGAGTGAACTCTCTAAGGCGCGTGCCCCTGTTGTACAGCCGGGCTTGACGTTCTTGGGCCTGCCGCAAATTCTCCTGGGTTAAGTGCATGAGGGTGTGGAGCTTTGCACGCAGATCAAGAACGTATTGAATTTTGTTCTTGCTAGGCGAAGGTTTCATCAAGTTTCAAGTTTATTTGTATAGCGCTTTTAACAATAAACGTCGCAAAGCAGCTTTACAGAGTTTGAACGACTTAAAACATGAGCTAATTTTATCCCTAATCTATCCCCAATGAGCAAGCCTGTGGCGATGGTGGCAAGGAAAAACTCCCTCAGACGACATGAGGAAGAAACCTCGAGAGGAACCAGACTCAAAAGGGAACCCATCCTCATTTGGGCAACAAGGTCCCTCCTCCCAATTTTCCTGCAGCACCTCCAAGATGCCAAGCGACTTTCACCCATATAATAATTCAAGTGGGGAAAATCCCGTGGAAGCTTGCAGGACCTCTCGTACTGCAGATAACAGGGGCTCAAGCCATTTATTCCAATTACACGCATCTTCACTTATGAATTTCCAAATTAGATTTTTAAGTGTTTGATTGAACCTCTCTACCAAACCATCCGTTTGTGGGTGATAAACGCTGGTGCGGATGGATTTAATCCCCAATAACCCATGCAGCTCGTGCAGTGTGCCTGACATAAACAAAGTGCCTTGGTCTGTCAGGATTTCTTTCGGAATCCCGACCCAGGAAATAATACGGAAGCATGCTTCTGTAATACTGCATGATGAGATATTGTGGAGCAGCACCGCTTCCGGATATCGTATTGCATAGTCCACCAGAACTAAAATAAAGCGATATCCTTGTGCTGACCGTTCTAATGGCCTGATGAGATCCATACCAATTCTTTCGAAGGGAATCTCGATTAGAGGGAGAGGGCGCAAAGGCACTTTTGGAGTGGCCGCGGGATTTACTAATTGGCATTCGCGGCATGCCGCACACCATCGACGAACGTCCCCGCGAATCCCTGGCCAATAGAACCGGGCCATTATTCAGGCTAGTGTTTTAATCTGCCCTAAGTGTCCAGCCATGGGATTAAAGTGAGCCACATGGAATACGAGTTCCCTACAGCTCTTAGGGATTGACAACTGGGTTATTTGTTCACCGGTTTGAGTATCCTGCATCACTCGATACAGTCTATCTTTAATAATCACAAAGTACGGGAAGATGGGCGGTGCATTTGGCTGGAGAGTTTGATCATCGATTGCTCTCACTTGGTCAAACGCATGCCATGGAGTCTCATCTCGTGACTGCTCTAAAGGGAAATCCTAGAGGGAATCCCCAAAAGCAGAGGGAGGGGCTGCTCCTCACTCCTCATATCATCCTGATGCAGTGATGACGTGGACAGCTCTGTGACAGCTTCTCCAGTCAATGCCACACTGGGACCCCCCCTTGACATTTTATGGCAGGACCCACTCCCTACTACGTATTCCAATAAAGTTCGAAACCCTGGCCAATCAGTTCCCAAAATCAGCGAGTGGGTGAGATGAGGATTAACTGCCACCTTAACTCTATGCTTTTGGCCCCGAAATAGAATATGGACAGACACGAGAGGATAATTGTGAACATCCCCGTGCACACACGACACCTTCACCACTTGTGCTCTCCCCAGTGCCTCACCTTGCACCAGGCTTTGGTGGATTGAGGTCTGATTACAACCGGAATCCACCAGCACGTGATATGTATCCCCTTGAACGCCTATCGGTATGCGATACGTTCTGGCCCGATCGGGGGTGGTCTCTGGTGCGTCAGGGATGCGGATCATCATAGCTCCCACCTCCGTTGTGGAGCCCTTGCTCGGGAGATGTTCCAGCTCCCTGCCGTGCCAGCACTCTGGCCCAGGCTTTCCATCTGCACTAGCGTTATGGGTGTCATTCCTGAGGAGGAGAAGATACAGACACGGAAGAGGGAAATGGGAGGACACCACGGGTGTGACAGGCCGGCTGGGGAGGAGCTGGCCGCCACCTCCACGCTGGGGGAACGGGGTGGGGGAGAGAGAGGGGAAAAGGGGAGAGAGAGAAAGAACATGAGGAGAGGCACCTCGTCTGCCTGCCGTCAGAACCACCTCCAGATGGTCCTCCGCCAATTCGATGGCTCGTTTTAGCAACACCGGGCGATGACACTGGACCTATTCTGCCGTTCCTTCCGGAAATCGAGAGATGAACTGTTCCAGTGCCACCAAATCGAGAATCCCATCGGCGTCGCAGTCTACTGCCCTCAACCACTGCTGGCAGGCATCCCGGAGTTGCTGGCCGAATGCGAATGGCCGGCTGACCTCCTCCAACGTCAACGTCCAGAAGTGCTGGTGATGTTGTTACAGGGAACGGCCTGACAAGCTGCAGGATGGCTTTCTTCAGATCGGTGTACCTGAGCCGGCTGTCAGCAGGGAGCTGCAGCACTGCAAGCTGCGCCTCGCCAGTCAGAAGTGGGAGGAGGTGCGCCGTGCGCTGCTTGAACGGCCACCCCCCATGTTTTGACCACTTGCTTAAATAAAGTGAGGAAAGCTTCCGGATTATCCTGCGGGCTCATCTTTGTGAGGAGGGTCCATCGTGGTGCTGGTCAAAGCCCCTGCCGATGCGAGCAGATGCCGGAACACCTGGCGATCTTCCTGCTGGGCTTCAAGGCTTCAAAGCATTGTTCCTGCACCTTCCGGAGGGCGGTCAGCGCTTGATGCTAGTTCTGCTGGGTGGTAGCGAGGACATGGATGAACTCTTTGAATGGGGAGGACTGCATGTGGTGGTTCCCTTCTGTACGTCCCGGGTTTCGGCACTACTGTAACAGTTCCCTGATGTTGGTGAAATACAGAAGCACGGCAGGCGGGAGTTGATGTTCGCACACACTCTCTTTTTATTTTCTTTGTTTCCAGAGCTTTTCAGCTACACACACACACACACACACACACACACACACACACTCTCCCAGTCACACACACACACATGCGTGTGCGTGCACACACGTGTTCTGGTCGGGAGAGCTCCTTTCTCTCTGCTCTCTCCCTCCTCTTCTATTCTCTGTCACTGCAACACAGACACACAACATTAATTAGGCACAGGCGCATTGACTTTGCCACTCACCTTCCCTGGCGCCACCTTCCATTCACAAACCGACGCAAGGCCATGCCCCTGCTGCCACAACCTCTCTGTAAAACCTCTCTGTAAGGCCATGCTGTAACACCTCTTTGTCAGGCCTCTCTGACACACCCCGCTGTAACACCTCTCTGTAAGGCCATGCTGTAACACCTTGCTGTAACACCTTTCTGTCAGGCCTCTCTGTAATGCTCCACTGTAACACCTCTCTGCAAGGCCATGCTGTAACACCTTTCTGTCAGGCCTCTCTGTAATGCTCCACTGTAACACCTCTCTGCAAGGCCATGCTGTAATGCCCTGCTGTAACACCTTTCTGCAAGACCATGCTGTAACGTCACACTGTAACACCTCTCTATAAAGCCATGCTGTAATGCCCCACTGTAACACCTCTCTGCAAGGCCCTGCTGTAACATCTCTCTGGAAGGCCATGCTGTAATGCCCTGCTGTAACACCTCTCTGTAAGGCCATGCTGTAACGCCCTGCTGTAACACTTCTCTGTAAGGCCATGCTATAATGCCCTGCTGTAACAACTCTCTGCAAGGCTCTGCTGTAACACCTCTCTGTAAGGCCATGCTGTAACACCTTTCTGTCAGGCGCCTCTGTAATGCCCCACTGTAACACCTCTCTGTAAGGCCATGCTGCAAGGCCCTGCTGTAACACCTCTCTGCAAGGCCCTGCTGTAACACCTCTCTGCAAGGCCCTGCTGTAACACCTCTCTGCAAGGCCCTGCTGTAACACCTCTCTGCAAGGCCATGCTGTAACACCCTGCTGTAACATCTTTCTGTCAGGCCTCTCTGTAATGCCCCACTGTAACACCTCTCTGTAAGGCCCTGCTGTAACACCTCTCTGCAAGGCCCTGCTGTAACACCTCTCTGTAAGGTCATGCTGTAATGCCCTGCTGTAACACCTTTCTGCAAGGCCATGCTGTAATGCCCCACTGTAACACCTCTCTGCAAGGCCCTGCTGTAACATCTCTCTGTAAGGCCATGCTGTAATGCCCTGCTGTAACACCTCTCTGTAAGGTCATGCTATAATGTCCTGCTGTAACACCTCTCTGCAAGGCCATGCTGTAACACCCTGCTGTAACATCTTTCTGTCAGACCTGTCTGTAATGCCCCACTGTAACACCTCTCTGCAAGGCCCTGCTGTAACACCTCTCTGTAAGGTCATGCTGTAATGCCCTGCTGTAACACCTTTCTGCAAGGCCATGCTGTAATGCCCCACTGTAACACCTCTCTGCAAGGCCCTGCTGTAACATCTCTCTGTAAGGTCATGCTGTAATGCCCTGCTGTAACACCTCTCTGCAAGGCCATGCTGTAACACCCTGCTGTAACATCTTTCTGTCAGACCTGTCTGTAATGCCCCACTGTAACACCTCTCTGCAAGGCCCTGCTGTAACACCTCTCTGTAAGGTCATGCTGTAATGCCCTGCTGTAACACCTTTCTGCAAGGCCATGCTGTAATGCCCCACTGTAACACCTCTCTGCAAGGCCCTGCTGTAACATCTCTCTGTAAGGCCATGCTGTAATGCCCTGCTGTAACACCTCTCTGTAAGGTCATGCTATAATGTCCTGCTGTAACACCTCTCTGCAAGGCCATGCTGTAACACCCTGCTGTAACATCTTTCTGTCAGACCTGTCTGTAATGCCCCACTGTAACACCTCTCTGCAAGGCCCTGCTGTAACACCTCTCTGTAAGGTCATGCTGTAATGCCCTGCTGTAACACCTTTCTGCAAGGCCATGCTGTAATGCCCCACTGTAACACCTCTCTGCAAGGCCCTGCTGTAACATCTCTCTGTAAGGTCATGCTGTAATGCCCTGCTGTAACACCTCTCTGCAAGGCCATGCTGTAACACCCTGCTGTAACATCTTTCTGTCAGACCTGTCTGTAATGCCCCACTGTAACACCTCTCTGTAAGGCCCTGCTGTAACACCTCTCTGTAAGGTCATGCTGTAATGCCCTGCTGTAACACCTTTCTGCAAGGCCATGCTGTAATGCCCCACTGTAACACCTCTCTGCAAGGCCCTGCTGTAACATCTCTCTGTAAGGTCATGCTATAATGTCCTGCTGTAACACCTCTCTGCAAGGCCATGCTGTAACACCCTGCTGTAACATCTTTCTGTCAGACCTGTCTGTAATGCCCCACTGTAACACCTCTCTGCAAGGCCCTGCTGTAACATCTTTCTGCAAGGCCATGCTGTAATGCCCCACTGTAACACCTCTCTGCAAGGCCCTGCTGTAACATCTCTCTGTAAGGTCATGCTGTAATGCCCTGCTGTAACACCTTTCTGCAAGGCCATGCTGTAATGCCCCACTGTAACACCTCTCTGCAAGGCCCTGCTGTAACATCTCTCTGTAAGGTCATGCTGTAATGCCCTGCTGTAACACCTCTCTGCAAGGCCCTGCTGTAACACCTTTCTGCAAGGCCATGCTGTAATGCCCCACTGTAACACCTCTCTGCAAGGCCCTGCTGTAACATCTCTCTGTAAGGTCATGCTGTAATGCCCTGCTGTAACACCTCTCTGCAAGGCCATGCTGTAACACCCTGCTGTAACATCTTTCTGTCAGACCTGTCTGTAATGCCCCACTGTAACACCTCTCTGCAAGGCCCTGCTGTAACATCTTTCTGCAAGGCCATGCTGTAATGCCCCACTGTAACACCTCTCTGCAAGGCCCTGCTGTAACATCTCTCTGTAAGGTCATGCTGTAATGCCCTGCTGTAACACCTCTCTGCAAGGCCATGCTGTAACACCCTGCTGTAATATCTTTCTGTCAGACCTGTCTGTAATGCCCCACTGTAACACCTCTCTGCAAGGCCCTGCTGTAACACCTTTCTGCAAGGCCATGCTGTAATGCCCCACTGTAACACCTCTCTGCAAGGCCCTGCTGTAACATCTCTCTGTAAGGTCATGCTGTAATGCCCTGCTGTAACACCTCTCTGTAAGGTCATGCTGTAATGCCCTGCTGTAACACCTCTCTGCAAGGCCCTGCTGTAATGCCACGCTTTAACACCTCTCTGTAAGGCCATGTTGTAATGCCCCGCTGTAACACTGCGCTTTAACACCACATTCACATAAAACGCTTTGTCATGTTTACTTCACACATAGATCTGAAAACAGTGAAGCCTCAGTATTGAGTTATACACAGAAATTACACTCCACTCTGTAAACACATAGCATGAGGGAGTGAAGGAGGATGAAGAGGATGATGATAGTGAAGATGGTGATGAAGGTGTGATTCTGTAAGTGATTTCCTCTTCAGGTTCCTCGGATTATTCTGTGGCTGATGGTTGAACTCGCCATCATCGGCTCGGACATGCAGGAAGTGATCGGCTGTGCCATCGCCCTCTCCCTGCTGTCTGTGGGCAGGTAACACTGTGGAGTCCTGCTCCTGCTGCTGTGTGTGTGGCTGATCAGGTCTTTCAATTACATGAAACCTGCGACGGATAGTCATAGGCGCCCAAATTAAAAAGGCGCCCAAATTAAGGTCAAGCACCCAAAATATGCTACCAAAAGTAAAAAAAACCAAACAAAAAACCCCAAAATGTAGATTAAATAAACTTGGCTGCATAAAACCCAATGTCTTGACTTTCTTCTTTAAAAACACAGAAATTAGTGAGAATCGATATGTATTTCTTGTAATTGATGCGAAATCCGCACCATTCCCATGTTGTTCCAGGTTCGTCAAACTAGCCGTAATTCTCACGCAGAGCACGAATTCTCCATCAATGGCGATTGGCACACCATGATTTCATGGAGGAGCGAGAGTTGCGTACCAATGACCAGAGTGGGATTTCCACATTAGGGAAAGCTTCTTTTTTCTTCTTTTATATTGTTTTATGGGGGTTGGCAAACAGCTTTTAGGTGCATTACCGCCACCTTCTGGACTGGAGTGTGAACCAGAATGTTTACTACCCTATTGTGCAAAATTCTCCTAATAATTCCTGTATCATTTAAAAACCAAAACATAGCCCAGTATCCCACATTATCTGACCTTAACTGCAATATCTCTCTGATACCTAGTGTCATATGATTTAAATCAGGTAAAAGACTGAATAAAAGAGAGCTATTCAGGACACAGCTGTGTGTATTTAAGATACAGCTTGCATCATAAATCCATACATGCCCCTTTTCCACCAAAGCAGTTCCAGGGCTGGTTCGGGGCCAGTGCTTAGTTTGGAACCGGGTTTTCTGTTTCCACTGACAAAGAACTGGCTCTGGGGCCAGAAAAACCGGTTCCAGGCTAGCACCAACTCTCTGCTGGGCCAGAGGAAAGAACCGCTTACGTCAGCGGGGGGGCGGAGTTGTTAAGACCAGCAACAATAACAAGACCGCAAAAGATCGCCATTTTTAAGTGACGAGAAGCAGCAGCTGTACAAATGCGAAGTCATTTATTATTGTTGTTGTTGCTGCTGCTGCTTCTTCCGTGTTGTTTTTGCTTCGATATTCGCGCCAAGGTTTATGCAAACGTAGCAACGTAACTGACGTATACAGCGACGTAATGACGTATACAACGACGTAATGACGTGTCTTCCTTTAGCACCGCGAGCTATGGAAAAGCAAACTGGTTCTCAGCTGGCTCGCAAGTTGAACGAGTTGTGAACCAGCACCAGCACTGGCCCCGAACCAGCCCTGGAACTGATTTGGTGGAAAAGGGGTAACAGTTGTGTAAGTGTGGGTGGAATCAGTGACTTGGAGCTTGGTCCTCTTGTTGATGATAGTCTTAGACACTGGCCTTTCATTTAAATTAAGATCTTTAACCTGACTACAGACTGTAAATTGCGCTGCCAATTCTTGTGATGTGAGTGAAAAACCTTTTGTGTCACAGGTCTGCTACAGGTTTGTCTCTTTGATGGCAACAGTGCAGAACTTGCTTTTTCATTCCCAGGCTCTTTTCCTCCAGGCTTTAACACATCTTTTAAATACTAACTAGTTAGTTAAGTTAAAGTCCTTCCCGCGCCATGTGGCGCATCAGACGGCGCCGATCTTCGTTTCCATAGCCCTCGGCCTCTCGCCTATTACATAGCTAGGGTTACAGTGGGGGGCTAGTCCTCTGGTAACCACGAGAGTTTAACTCCCCACTCACATCTGTATTGCAGCGTGCCTTGCCAGATGGTAGTAGGTACCATTTTTATGATGGTCTTTGGTATGACCCGACCGTGAATAGAACTCACGATCTCCCGATCGAGAGGCGGACACGCTACCACTAGGCCACTAGTCGGTCTAAGTACTAACTAACTGTATTCTAATCATTTTTGTCATGGACATCAAGAGGGATTAATGCTGTAGACATTTTGCAATAAAGGTAAAAATAACATTCATAGATTTCTTTATTTATTCATAACTTTGTAGCTAAAAAAGCAGCAGCAGGTTTAAACACAGAGCGCTGGGAAACAGCACTTTGCACGTGCAGAAAAGACCAAATTACCCTGCATCATGGGGGAAAAAGCCCAAATTCAGAAATACAGGGTGTAGCCCAAATTATGTAATTGAAAGGCCTGCTGATTGACTGAGTGTGCGACTGAATGAATGAATGATTGATTGTGTATGATTGATCCCCCTCCCCTCAGGATCCCTCTGTGGGCCGGAGTACTCATCACCATTGTTGATACATTTGTTTTCCTGTTTCTGGATAAATACGGTGAGATTCATAAACTGAACGTTCATTAAATTATTGTAATAATTAAATGAACAGTCACCTTTTAAACGAATGAATGTTATAATTAAATGAATGTTATAACTGTGTGTTTGTTATAATTTTTATGATTTTTTTTTTGAAGGTTTACGTAAACTGGAAGCTTTCTTTGGTTTCCTCATCACCATCATGGCAGTTACCTTCGGGTATGAGGTAAAAATAATCCTCAGTAATGTATAAAGTCGTGATTTTAATAAGTTAACATTAAAAATGTAAATATTTAATTTGACTGTTTGGATGCTTTAATGTTAATTTGCATGAGCTAAATAATAATAATTTGGATTTGTGTTGATGTTTTTAATGTGTTCATTACAAAATGTTTTAATAAATGTTTTATGTTTAATAAATGTTTTAATTTTAATAGTTTTTATTTTTTCTGCAGTATGTCTGGTATTTAATCATGTTTTTCTGTGTGTGTGTGTGTGTGTGTGTGTGTGTGTGTCCCCGCAGTACATACGCGTGGCCCCGGATCAGGGCGCCGTGTTAAAGGGGATGTTTGTTCCGTACTGTCAGGGCTGCGGCACTGTGCAGTTGGAGCAGGCTGTTGGGATTGTTGGAGCTGTTATAATGCCTCATAACATCTACCTGCACTCGGCCCTCGTTAAGGTAACTGACCTGTGTGTGTGTGTGTGTGTGTGTGTGTGTGAGGTGTTTAGACACAGCACAGATCAGCACACACTCCTGAGACTCTCACAGCGCCACCTGCTGTCATATAAACAGGTGTTAATTCTCACACTGTGAGACCTGACTGAATGATTACTTAATATGTTAACGAGCCTTTGATGTGTTATTGTGTTGTTTACAGTCACGGCAGGTGGATCGAACGAACAAGAAGGAGGTGAAGGAGGCGAATAAATATTTCTTTATCGAGTCCTGCATCGCGCTGTTCGTCTCCTTCCTCATCAACGTGTTCGTGGTGGCCGTGTTCGCCGAGGCCTTCTACAATAAAACCAATATGGAAGTGGTGAGAGACTCGATAATGGCTACACGTGTGTGTGTGTGTGTGTGTGTGTGTGTGTGTGTGTGTGTGTGTGTGTGTGTGAGAGTGTATTATGTTATTACACATTTCATTGTTCTGATTTAATCTTCAGCTTTTAAGTTTTAAACTGTTTCTGGACCTGAAAAAAACCCTCTGTGTGTAGAATCAGCAGTGTAATCAGACTGGAAGTGTCTACACAGAACTGTTCCCACTCAACAACAACACACTTGAAGTTGACATCTACAAAGGGGTACGACACACACACACACACACACACACACACACACACACACACACACAGACTGAGTGAGAGACACGTGCAACCTGATAAAGTGCGTGTGTGTATCAGGGTGTGGTCCTGGGCTGTTTCTTTGGGCCTGCAGCGTTGTATATCTGGGCAGTGGGGATTCTGGCAGCGGGTCAGAGCTCCACCATGACAGGGACCTACTCGGGCCAGTTCGTCATGGAGGTGAGTGACATATTTTACACACACCACACAAAACAACTGTATGTATTATATGGACAGAAATGTTTTACTGGGAAATACACCACTCACATTTTTCCTGTGAGCTCCATCCGGGACATGGAGAACCAAAACCGGGACATAAATCTCAGTCTGTCACTTGTGAGGAAATTGATGAGTTGTTTTGATAAATTTGGGTCCTTTTTGTTTGTGAATGTGTCGATATAAGAAAAAGAAAGTCACACGTTGGCTTAAAGATATGAAGTTTATCTTCTTGTGTTGAAAAATATTTTCACTCCCTCATGAATAGACACACTCACAGTCTCCTCTGAAAGTATCGGAACACGAGGCCAATTCTTTTTTTTGTTATCAACTGAAGCTGTTTGGGTTTGAGATCAGAAGATGAATGAGATGATGGATCAGAATTTCAGCTTTCATTCCCTGATATTTAAATTGAGATGTGTTTAAACACTGAGAACCTTTTGTGGCAGACCACCCAGGCGTTTAGATGAGCAAAAGTATTGGAACGTCAGTCTTAAAATGAATAACACTGAATATTTGCTTGCTTGTCCCTCATCTGAAATAACTATATTAGCTCTGTGTTCGTGTTCAGTGGGGTTGAGTTCAGTCAGGGCTGAGTTCAGTCAGGACTCTGTGCAGGACACTCAAGTTCTTCACTCCAACCTTCACACACCACGTCTTCATGGAGCTTGCTGTGTGTACAGGAGCATCGTCTTGCTGGAGCAGGACTCTGAGTTCCACTGAAGGGAAACTGTAATGTTACCAGAACCAGAGATGTTCTGTACCACTGTGAGCTTCAGACTTCAGAGTTTGTGGGAACAGTTTGGGGAAGAACCACATGTGGGTGTGATGGATGGGGGCACATACTTTTGGCCTCATAGAGCATAATTAATGTTAATAATGAAAACATTTGTAAATAGTAATAGAGTAGTAATATTACACCCCCCAGGGTTTTCTGAACCTGCGCTGGTCTCGGTTTGCACGAGTGTTGTTAACGCGCTCCATCGCCATCTTCCCCACGCTGCTCGTCGCCATCTTCCAGGACATCACACGTTTAACGGGCATGAATGATTTCCTCAACGTTCTGCAGAGCATGCAGGTCAGTTCACTAGTGGTGTGTGTGTGTGTGTGTGTGTGTGTGTGTGTGTGTGTGTGTGTGTGTGTTCCCTCATGTGTTTTGTATCACACACAGCTCCCGTTTGCGCTGATCCCCATACTGACCTTCACCAGCCTCACGCCCATCATGAATGACTTCGCCAATGGCCTGTATGTCTCTCTCTCTCTCTCTCTCTCTCTCTCTCTCTCTCTCTCACACACACACACACACACACACACACACACACACACACACACACACACTGTAATTATGATATACAGGTAGTCGTCAACTTATGACCTATGTGACTTACGACCGATCGACTTTACGACCGTCTGGTTATGACCGGCAAGTGTTTCCCAGCTGAGCATACGACAGTTTCCGCCCCAGCTCCCGGCAGCGCCTCTCGCCGCATACAACAGTTTCCGCCCCAGCTCCAGGCACACGCGCAGTCTCTCTCACGCTGCCTCGCGCACTCCGTCATACAGTTTCCGCCCCAGCTCCTGGTTTATGAAACGAGCAAATCCTCCCGCCAGCCTGAGCGCTGCAGCAGCTGGTGATGACGTAGACGACCCACAGCCAAGCACCAGTGATGCCAGCGGTCACTAAGTTTTGTATTTTGCTATGTTTTACATTTGGATTTTGGTATGTTTCAAACTAAAATGTTTTCTATTTTTCACACCTGTATTTCGTATTTTTTGTTTTGCACATATTAAACGAATTGTACTGTACGCAGTGTAGTACGCAGTGTTTGACTTAAACCAAATAATGAGCCAAGGGAATGAAATAAGAAAATGTTGATAAAATAAGACTTTAAGATGATTACAATATGATTACACATCACAATATACTTACGTTCATTTAACATAGGCCGACTTACGACCAGATCGGTTTACGACCGGTCAGTTGCAACCAAACGCAGTCGTAAGTCGACGACTACCTGTATTATTGATTGGAAATGTATATGGCTGTGTGACAGACAGACAGGAGTGAGACAGTGCCCTCTGGCTGTCTGTCAGACTGATGCAGTGAGACCTGACAGTCTGATGATGGTGTGTGTGTGTGTGTGTGTGTGTGTGTGCGTGCGTGCGCGTGTGCAGGTTCTGGAAGCTGGGAGGTGGTCTCACCATCCTGTTGGTGTGTGCGATTAATCTGTATTTCGTGGTGGTGTATGTGACGGCTCTGAACAGCGTGCTGCTCTACGTCCTCGCTGCTCTGCTCTCCTTCGCTTACCTCTGCTTTGTCGCTTATCTGGTGAGGAAAAACACACACACACACACACACACCACACACACACACACACACACACACTGTGGTGATGAATGTGGTTCAACCACAGTGAAGAATAAAACAGTTCCCTGAGTGAAACATACATTTGTGAGCTCGGGTTCTCCTCATCACCGTGACCCTCAGTGTAAACACTCCGAGTTACTCAGTGTATCACTCCGGATATTCAGGAGTTCGGATTAAGTGTGTGTGTGTGTGTGTGTGTGTGTGTGTGTGTGTGTGTGTGTGTGTGTGTGTGTAATTAGTGACAGACCTGAGTTTAATCTGTGTATTAAATCACTCACTGTGGATAAACCATCTCACATCGACTGAAGAACAGAAACGTTCCGGGTCACACTCGGACCAGATCAGACGCACCCTGAAATCTCACCTTCCCCAAGTCTAAACTATACACCCTGCCTCTTTTAGGGTGTTCACACGGCACATATTTGCATCGATGCTGCACCGATGTATTTTGTTGCGATATATCTTACACCGATGTAAATTTTGCGCAGCGTTCACACGTCACAACCCTGCTTACTAGAGAGAAGCGTGTTAGCACCGGTGCAGACCCACTTGCGGTCACACGGCAGTTTCTGCGACCGTGTTATAGTAGCAAAAACTTTATTACTATCATTTCCTTTGATAGTAATAAAGTTTTGATATTTCCTTTTATTACTATCATTTCCTATCATTATTATTATCATTTCCGATAGTAATAATGCGGAAATGAAATATGCGCATGCGTGAAAATGTACTTCTTTTTCCCGGTTGTCATGGCATCACCAAGCGCCGGGAAAACAACGTGGATGAAGACACCAGTGTTGCCAGATATTGCTGACGTTTTCCAGCCCAAAATATGTTCAAATCCGCCAAAATGCACTTAAAACCGCCAAATCTGGCAACACTGGAAGACACGCAGTTCTGTTGTTGTTGATATTCGCCATTTTGGAAGCGCAAAATACCAGGATGCAAATTATGCAATACCCTTATGTAATCAACTCTCCTCACGCGTAGCGAGTCTACCCCTGTAGCGTTCAGACGTCCCATTTTATATCGGTGCTGCCCCGCAAACTAGCATTTACTCCGGAGTAAATTTCTTAAACCCCCTCCCGAGCAGGGTTAGATTTGCACCGGTTTAAGCAGCTTTCAGGGGCGACACCGCTATAACTTTGTACCGTGTGAACGCGCTACCGGGGCGGCCCCGGTGCTACACCGGAGTAAAAGTTGCCGTGTGAACACCCCTTTACACTCTGACACTTAACTCTGTACAGCAGCGCCATCTGCGGTGTGGAGTGTGTTAGTGCACTGAGACCACAGCAATTACTGACGTCACACTGTTTCATTTATTACTCAACACCACACACACACACACACACACTCCCTCTCTCTCTCTCTCACACGGTTTATACATTTAATATGGAACATCTGAGAGTCTCTCTCTCTCCCCCTCCCTCTCTCTGTCTCTCTCTCTCTGTCTGTCTTTCTCTCTCTCAGGCTGCACTGGTAGAAAGGCTCCTTGTTTTCTTTACGTCTCTACACACGTTCTCTAATTATTTAAATATTTATATTGTTTTATATTATTCATTTCTTCTTCATGTCCTTTTCTTTTTGTGTTATTTCAGTAAACTCTGAATTGTGTGTGTGTGTGTTTTTATAAATAAATATGGTTGTGTTTCCTGTAGGTGTGGCGGTGTCTGATTGCTCTGGGCGTGTCCTGTGTGGATGTTTGCGGCAGGGTAAGAAACCCACCCACTGTGCTCATAGAGGAACAGCCAGAGTACGACTCCTAAACACACACACACACACACACACACACACACACACACATATCTACCTCTTCAGAACATTCCTGATATAGGCACTTGTGTGTGTGTGTGTGTGTGTGTGTGTGTATGTGTGTGTACTGCAGTATTTAATGGATGTTAATGATCCTGAACACTGATCTTGTTGTGAACACCAGGCTTAAGAGAATATTACAAAATTAAATTTACATGATTTTTATCTCATTAATTAATTAGTAAATTATTTCTGTCAATAAATCGTTTCTCGCTGACGCTTCGCTCATTTTGGGGAAATACCTGGTTTAAAACTCTTCAGGATTTTCTCTCTGATAAACTGTGAATTAACTCTGAGTTAAAGTTGTGAAACTGTGACCGTTTAACGCTGATGGGGTTCAGGGCAGATTTACACACAGCGTGTCAGAGCAAAGCAACACTGAAGATACGCAGAGAAAAGTCCAAGACAGGAAGGGGCGGGGAAAGAGGCGGGGATGTTATTTCAGTGTCTGACCTCACTGCATATGAAGGAGAAGGAGTTTCCCTTTCAGAGCACAATGTTTGGGGAGGAGAATGTTTAAATAAATGAATGTTGATATAATTTATGAAAGTTGCGCTGTAATTTAACACACCCGCCCGCACGTGCTTGCCTTTTTTCTCCCGTTCTGCTCGACGTCGTGCACTTCTGTACTCGTGTTAATTTCCCTGAACGCAGAAAAAAATGTTCTCAAAACAGTTCGGGTCCTACATCACATTATTATTCATTTACTGGAGGAAATAAAAAAAGATGATCTGGAAGTAGGTGGAGTCTCATTAGCAGAGACCTGCACTAATTTGTGCTGCTCTTTGGAGATTGAGTTGGTCATCATTATTATTATTATTATTATTAAAGTGAAGTGGCTGTGTGTGTGTGTTTGTTAATTTGCATATTGTTAGATCACCTACAGAACTGGCCACGCCCACTTATGCTTTGTTTTGATTTTCCCTGTTCAGTAAATCTGACCCTGAAAGATTAAAATGTATTAATCTGTGAGATAAACACGGTGTCTGAGCTACACAGCACACTCTGAGCCGCTGTTAAAAACACGCTCGTTAGCGATAACATTAACGCGCTGTTCTGTGGTTTTATTAATCGTAGCATTTATTTTTAATGTCTGTTTCTCCTGCAGGAGCAACTTTAACCTCCTGCTCTTATCGCCATCTTTGTTTGTGTTTATCCATCGTGTGTAACGATGGAAATTAATATAATTTTATTTACGATGTTGTTTAATGCTGGATTAGCATTAGCGTAGGAGATAACGTGTAAAATATTTACTCAAGTATTTTTAAGAATAAATAATTTATTAAACCCGAAAAAAATAACCTGTAGGCCAGTGAAACTCAGACGGATTGATCCTGAGAGAAAATAAAATATTGATTTTAGCATCATTTGTGAAATCATCGTCATCAGCTCTAATTAATTATTCATATAAATATAAATATGTAAATGAAGCAAGTGTGTTGTGACATCAGGGTCAACCTGCAGTGTATTAACACACAATGTACCCTGGGCGGAGTCCCCTGGGCCTCCATCTTAAGGGCGGAGTCTGTTATTCCTTTATTTTTCTGTCCAGTATTGTTTGTTTACCCAGAATGCATTCCTGTACAGTTTCTGTTCCTGAATAACAGACAAAACTTTTCATCAGTGTGAATTTGTTGATTTGTTTTGTTGATTAATTTTATGAATAAAATATTTTTATTAGATGCAAAAAAACATAAATTGTGTTTTGGACGCTGTGTGAGATTTGTGAAAAAGTTAAACACCTAATTTTTGTTAATGTTGTTGAAGGTCACCGAAAGTGTTTAAATTAAATGAAAGTTTTATTCTCGGCTGTAATTCAGCGCTCACTGTCCCTGTCTGCTTTCTGTTCGAAAATAAAAAGAAGCAAAATCTCACATGTTTGGATCTGAAACTCTTTTATTACTGAATTAAATAATAATAAAAATACACATTACACAAACAAATACAAACTATTTAAAAGCTGACAGTGATTACAGAGAGCAGAATCAGAACATTTTAAATGTTAAATATTTCAAAAACTAATTTTTACAGAACGGCTGAAAATATTGAGCTAACAGGCTAACGAGTTAGCATTTTTGCGGAATTATAAAAGTGCACACTCCTCCCTGTTCATATCTACATGACGTTAGCAGTTTAGCTAGTTAGCGTGCAAGGAACAAAATACACTGCAGAATAAAATTCGACTTTGAGTTGTTTGTATTTGTTCACGCTTTTATTCAATAAAATTTTAGTGCTTCACGCTGCAAGTTGATATTTTACAAACTAATAAAAATAACAGACGTTTAGCATGTGAGCTAATCAGCAAAACTGCTCTGACTTTAGTGTATTTTATAAAGTTTCTGTAATAAATATAAAGATTTAAATCTTGTGATTAAATTTTGTGGGTTTTGTTCCAAACTGCTGCTTTAGTTCAGGAAACTTCCAGAGTAATGGAACATTTCATCTTTATTCTCTCTTATATTCACTTTAATCTTATTTTTAATTGTGTGTGTAATTGAGAGACATGAGGCGGAGTTAAGCAGAACCCAGTTTTAACTGACGGAGAAATTCATCAGGAATCCAGTTTAGTGTTCAGTGCTGAGGGTCACATACTGGAACACACTATGACATCATCACCGTGCGACTTAGTTCTATAAAACACACTGTTGAGCAACACACACACACACACACACACACACACACACAGGTGTGTAACAGTGCTGATGTTGACTTCCTGTTGTGTAATGTTGAGTTCTGTGTGTTTCTGATGTTCAGGTTGCGCAGAACCACATGGACTCGTACATGCTGAGCAACCTCGATACAGAGCTGGAGCGATGACGCACGCACGCACACACACACCCCTGGGTTTTTATTAAGTGGACAATTGGACCAGAACACTGGAATATCACTGTGTAGTGTGCACTACTTAGTGATGTTTAGTGCCCTTTATATTTATTTTAAATGTTAATGCTGTTAAATGCAGCTAAAGTTCACATTTCTGAAAGTTTTGTTTGTCTTTTAGTGAATTTGCATACAGCCAATCAGAGCACAGGGGGCGTGTCTGTGTGCATAAGCCCTGAAACACTAGTCCATCTGTGTCAGTCGTTTACATCTTATTATAATAAGATACGGAAGCCCCTCCCACCACTCTCCACCAAGCCATGCCCACTTCTTCACCTGCTGTATCACCGGAGCGCTGAGAGATGATCACTGCAGTCATCAACAGCTGACAGAAACGTGATGAAATAAAATAAATGATACTTTAATTGGTCTAGTACTGAAATAATAGCAGGAGAGCATTTATAAAAGTTTTATAAATATAAATAAGGAATAACGCACGTCTGAGCACGCTGCTCTCGGATAGTAATCAGCGCTGAGGGGCTGCGGTGCGTTCCAACCCCAGAGCTGATGAGTTTCCTCTAACAGCATGACCCCCGCCTGTTTTTCCTCTCACACCACAACAATCTGCCAACCGTTTGCTTTATTTATTCAGAAATAAATGTCATACTTTTTATCCATTTGTAGTTACGTTTAAGGTCCATTAGCTCCTGTTCTCCCTGACGTTATAGCAGCGATAAACAGTCGTTTCCTCGGCCTGTTTTTTTCCCAACCTGCGATTTTCCCAACGCGCTGACGCTGGAGACTCCTTCCAGCAGTGTGACAGAAATGTCCCTGTGAATGAGCCGTTACTATAGAAACAAGAACATTACAATGAGTGCATTAATATAAATATTTATTTATTATTTATATTAATATAAATTTGCTGCTATGGAAAATTAATCAACAGTTTTTAGGGAACATTTTAAAGGCGTCACGCAGTGGCGATAAAAGTCGCATTATTCTGCACCAGAATGCTTTCGAGATTCGAAATAAATTGACTGTCGAGTTTTCAAAAGCTTCCCGCGGTTGTAATCGGTCCTTATTTGATCATGCCCATCACTTGAAATTTCCCGCGTTCGCAGCGCCCTCTCTCGGCCAATGGAACAGCTGCGTGACGTCATACCAGTAACCACTCGGTGCAGTTGCAATGGCGGACACACCAGAAAATAGGAGCGATGCTGAGGAAATTAGCTTTGATTTTACCGATACAGAAGAAGAAAATGGCCCACAAGTAGAGATTTTGACAGCTGAATGTCCCGGTGGTATCCAGCATTACAGATTTGAACCTGAGCGCTCATCTTCAGAAGAAAATGAGGACAGTTCTGACGACCACAGAAACGAAGACGAGAATGAAGAAGACCGGCGACTTGAAGACTTGTTTTGGTTGGTTTCTCTGACTAAATCACTACTTGTGTGTATTTTTAAAGACCATTTTCATTTGAATTAGAATGCTGTGTGATTTAATCTATGATTATGTGTAATACTGATAGCTGTAGGGGTGAAAGTATAGCTAGAAAGATTGAATTCTAGCAACTTGACAGCTTGCGATCTCGCGAAATGCAGTGGGCCTTCTGATACAGTAGACCCCTTCACTGTAAAAAAGAATAGTTGAGAATACTTGAAATTTCAAGGCAACAGTCTGCATTAAGAATTTTATGTTTTGCCAACGATGTGCCCATGATAATCCAAACTATGATAACACTGTTATCTTTATTAAGAATTCTTAATTAAGTCAATTTTCAATTCCTCATTCTGCCAACATAGATTTCTCTTTTTGCTGAACAGTGGCATTCACAGTAGTACAAAAAGGCAATTGAGGTTATCACAATTTTGGGGGGGGGGGGGGGGGGGGCTTTTTTTTTACCTTTATTTGGATAGGACAGTGTAGAGACAGGAAATGAGCAGGAGAGAGAGACTGAGAGGGATCGGGAAATGACCTCAGGTCAGAATCGAACCCGGGTCCCCGGACTTATGGTATGGCGCCTTATCCACCTGAGCCACGACAACATGAGCTTCAACTAGAGAGAGAACCACATTGCCCAGCCCTTGCATTTGGGAGAGGAAACCCCGTGCCTTGGTCATTAAGAGCATGCGCTGAATAAACACCTGTGGCAATTATGTATTTTCAATTCAGATTATTCACTATTGCATATTTACACATCATTGAGGTGCACCCTATCAGTTTGATGTGGATTTTTCTGTTCGTTAATAATTATTCATATTTTCTTGTCCATTCAATTGTGAATATGGAATTACTTGAACAAAGCATAATTCTATTTTTTAGAATTATCCACATCAAGAAAAATCCACATCAAACTGATAGGGTGCACCTCAATGATGTGTAAATATACAATAGTGAATAATCTGAATTGAAAATACATAACTGCCACAGGTGTTTATTCAGCGCATGCTCTGAATGACCAAGACACGTGGTTTCCTCTCCCAAATGCAAGGGCTGGGCAATGTGGTTCTCTCTTCAGTTGAAGTTCATGTTGTCGTGGCTCAGGTGGATAAGGCGCCATACCATAAATCTGGGGACCTGGGTTTGATTCTGACCTGAGGTCCTTTCCTGATCTCTCTCCTGCTTATTTCCTGTCTCTACACTGTCCTATCCAAATAAAGGTGAAAAAAGCCCCCCCCCAAAAATTGTGATAACCTCAATTGCCTTTTTGTACTACTGTGAATGCCACTGTTCAGCAAAAAGAGAAATCTATGTTGGCAGAATGAGGAATTGAAAATTGACTTAATTAAGAATTCTTAATAAAGATAACAGTGTTATCATAGTTTGGATTATCATGGGCACATCGTTGGCAAAACATAAAATTCTTAATGCAGACTGTTGCCTTGAAATTTCAAGTATTCTCAACTATTCTTTTTTACAGTGTTGATATTCCAGTTTTCATCATTTTCCTTTTATTGCGGTTGATTTTAACTTGATATTCAGTATGTTATAGGCTGGGAGTATTGAGCTTTGTATTGTATTGTTTAGTAAACGTACAATCGTCAGTAATAAGTGATAATTATTAGTTAAAGGCAGCTCTGTGGCATAAATCACTGTAAAATTTGGACACAAGTCCAAATTTGGCCTTTTGGTTTCTATCCTATAGATCTATTTTGCTCTCCCATGATGATCTTAGACCTGTTAAAAGCGACATGGGGTGTTGTACATAATATTGCAAGATCATGGAGGTTTAATTGGAGTTTTGTGAAAATGTTTTTAAAAAGCTAGTAAAGGTGGCTTGGGAAGCTGGAAAGCAGACATTATAAACAAACAAAATTCTTGAACTGTCTTGTCAGTGGGAAATTCGTGTAAGGCAATTCCTGGCTGGGGCTCGTTGTTACAGCCAAACACAATACACCGATTAGGCATTTTGTATCACAGAATATTAATACATCATTTCATAGTGTTTTGAGTGTTCAAAACTATCCACAAACTGAATAAATCCACAAAATCCGCAATGGAAACAACTCTGGTAAACGCACGCTATAGAGAAAACATGGCGACAGGCCAGCATCACCCAAGGGAGGTTACTGGTATGACGTCACACATAAGTTGACCTAGTTAACGGCTGGCTGCCTAAATTTGGCTGTGCGCGTCAACTTTAAATGCTTGTAGCGGGCGCATCGTGACACTGAGATCGCGGGAAACCGAGGGGCTTGAATAACCCACCAAACCCGACATTTTGACACATGATATAGCCTGATTGCTGAAATTACCGCACGACGCCTTTAATGATTGTTGAATTTTGAAGCTGATTTTTGTAATTTATATGAAACTCACGTTTATCCAGTCGGTTTATTAACAACATCGTGAAGCAGAAGAGACACAGAGAATTAAAGGATTATTTTAGTGTAACGCGCTCGCTGTCATTCAGGAAACCCGTTAAACTCCGCGTGTGTTTGCTGTATTCACGCAATAATTCCACACAGCATCCATTATATTCTGATTTACTTTCATTGTTTTGTAATAAACACTATGCTCTGAGTCACAGAGATTCAGAGGCTTGATCACAGCTCATTTCTGTGATGAATAATATTTAATATTTATATCTGAGTAATTTATATAAAGTATTTTCTGGATTCCGTGAGAGAAACTCTTCCAGGTGAAAAGTCACTGTGGTTTTTATCGTACTTGACTCTGTGCCGTATACAACAGAAGCAGAAGAATGATTTACAGAATCCTCATTCACTTCTACTACCTCTGGCTCCGCCCTGACATCCCCTGGCCACGCCCCCTGGTGACTGTTCCCCTTGCTGGTGTGATGAATCTCACCGAGTTCAGCCCTTTAGCTCAGCTTAATTTACATAATATTAATCATCAAACACACTGAGGGCGGGAACAGGTATTAGGGGCGTGGCCTGACCAGATCAGGGCAGGGCTAAGGCATGACGAAAACATCAGGGTTTGTCACTAAAGCTGTCTGTCTGTCCGTCGTCATGGTGATGAGACGTGAATGTGGTGACAGTGCTGATATTTTATAGGTTTTTATCTGTGGGGTTTTTTGGACATTTTTATGACCCAATATGCAAATGAGCTGCTCAGACATAATGAGAGTGATTTATAGATAAACTCTAATCATAAAACACATTATTTATGTTTGATGTTTAATTTGTTCCACAAATGTTATTTTATGTAACAGCAATGAATTCCTTCCTGTATCTGAATTTACACACAACAATAATAAACTCATCTGATTTTATTCAGAAATAAGTGATTTATTTATTATAAGGCTGAAAGAAATTCTTATAAATAAAGCTCAGAATGTTTTGTTTATAAAATATATTCTTCAACTGTGTTATTTATAATCCTTATATCGGGTGGGCAGAAAAAAGTGATACCCCTGTTTAATCAAGAATAACTCAAAAACTAGGCTATGCATACAAACTAAATTTGGTACATGTCATGAGCAGCTAGTTTTAGTCAAGTGGCGAAATTTTCAGCCAAAAATATTCATTAACACAGGAATAATGAAGAAATACAAAATTCAGGTAAAAAAATGCAATGCCAGACGTTGACTTATTATTTACTTACCACGGCTTTAATCGAGAAGATGGTCGATATGGCCTCCATCCTCGGAATCAACCAATCAAAGTCTCTTTTTCCAGGAAGATATGGACTTTCGAATTTCAGCAACTGATATTTCATCCCACTTTTCTATTATCTTGTCCTTCAGTTCCTGTTCTGTGAACTTTTCCGTCCTTCCGGCATAAACTTTTTCGGATAACGAATCCCAAACACTGTAGTCCATTGGATTCAAGTCAGGTGACTGTGGGGGCCACTCATCCTTTTTTATGAACATTGGAGTGTTCTGTTCTAGGTATTCCTGGGTAACGCGGCTTGTATGCGAGGTGGCCCCATCCTGCTGAAAAATGTACGTGTCGTCTGGATAGAGTTGTCTGCAATCCGGCAGAAGTCCGTTTTCCAACAGCTGCATGTAAGATTGAGAGTTCACCTTCACTTTGTTCTTATCGATAAAGTGGATGTTAGTTCTTCCATTCCAAGACACACCAGCCGACACCATGACTTTCTTGGTAAACCTTGAAGTTTCATGGTAGAGTCTTGTGGGAGGAATGTTATTCTTCTTTCTTCCATAAACCCTATCGTTCTGTCTATTGCGTGCAACTTCGTACGTAAAATCCTTTTCATCCGTAAACACCATCCGTCTTACATCCTTGGCTGAATACTTGTCGTTTAAATTCCGGCTGCGAGTCTTTCGCTTCTGTTTCACGTTAGTATCACGTCTTGAAACCCTGATTCTCTTGAATGGTTTCAAATTAGGTTCCTTGGTAATGGTTCTAACAGAAGTACGACTGATGTTCAAATCGTGCGCAATTTGTCTTTGAGATTTATGTGACCCTGGCTGGTCCTCCTGGGATGCGATGAGCTCCTCAACTCGGGCCTTGTTATCATCAGTTGTAGCTGTTCGAGGTCGTCCACTGCCTGGCTTCCTATCTGTGGAACCAGTTTCTTTAATTCTTTTAATCCACCTGTTAAGAGTAGCAATGCTCCACTGTTTCCTAGGGAACTCCTTTATTAGCCGCTTAGCACCCCAGCCTTTCTCTTCCACACAGGCCTTAACAACAGCTTTATCTTCTTCACTCAAAACCATGACTTCTCTCAAGGGCTTTATAAAATCAAATGCTCCAAAACCAGGCTGTTCAAAATGTTTAGGTTATAGGGACTGCCATGCGCAGACGTTACGTCATCAGGCAGCAGACGCACTGGTAGATGCACTGGATGACACAATAAGAACGTCTGGCATTGCATTTTTTTTAACCTGAATTTTGTATTTCCTCATTATTCCTGCGTTAATGAATATTTTTGGCTGAAAATTTCACCACTTGACTAAAACTAGCTGCTCACGACATGTACCAAATTTAGTTTGTATGCATAGCCTAGTTTTTGAGTTATTCTTGATTAAACAGGGGTATCACTTTTTTCTGCCCACCCGATATATATATATATATATATATATATATATATATATATATATATAAAATGGAGAGTTATTGTCTTATTAGAGACTATAAAATAAAAAAAATTCAGAAAAAAACCTTTATTAAAGTGTAATAATTTTAATAGGTTTTCACCAAACAATGTTCATGTGAGACAGCAGAAATATATATATATTATTATTAATTATTATATGAGCTCAGAGAGAAACCCTCACAAAATCAATGCAACTTAAAGTAGAACATTTTTTAATTTCACTAAAAACACCAGAAGATGCTCAAGTTTCCTGCATAAAGACTGGAACTGTGAGTGATACAGAGTACACGATACGATAAATCAACATCGACACACTCATTAGTGCTGCACAGAAAATTTATTTTACACTCAGCTCCAGAAATATTGGTAAAGATAAAGATGGGTGAAAGTGTGTGTGTGTGTTTGTTTAATGATCTCACACTGAAAGATGAGCAAAGTCTCACCTTGAATTCAAGTAAATTTAGATTTATTGTAAAAAACAATCCTTATTGCAGAAAATATTTCTCAAAACCAAAAGGACATTTCACTCATCTTTACCAAGGGTGCCAATACTTTTGGAGCCAACTGTAAGCTGAAAGAACGTGGTGAAAATTCTATCTAAAAATGATTAAGTACCTGAACTGTGTGTATATTATATATCTGAGTGGTGATAAAAGTGCTGAAAGTAAAGTGCAGCTGGTTGTTTGGTGTTCAAGTGAAAATGAAGAAATAAATGGCGTTTAAACACAGAACAGCGCCGTGGCGTCACTTCTCACCCGGAGCCAGATATTCCTTATACATGGAGTACATCACACCTGCAACACAACACACACCTGCATTACAGCCAGCCAGTAACACTCAAACACTCAGACACGCCCATCAGACTGGGACATGCCCACCCATCCCTCTGCACAGATGCTTCAGTATAAAAGTGAAAATGGGGGTCAATAAAGGGATCTCTCTGATCGGAACTTATCTGATGGCATCGAATGGCTTTATTCCAAACCTCATCTCACTGCACTTCACTGTACAGCTACAATGATCATAAAGGATCCTTATCTGAGGGTGTGTGTGCTGGGTGTGTGTGTCCACACAAAGAGGAAATCAGTTCCTTCACACTGTGATTAAACCTGTGCCTCTAAAACACACACATTAAGATATGTTTCTGGGGCGTCGTGGCTCAGGTGGATAGGGCGCCATGCCATGGGTCCGGGGACCCGGGTTCGATTCCGGCCTGGGGTTGTTTCCTGATCCGTCTCTCTCTCCTGCTCATTTCCTGTCTCTGCACTGTCCTATCCAATAAAGGTGAAAAAAGCCCAAAAAAAATATTTTAAAAAAAAGATATGTTTCTGTTTGTAGGGTTTATACAACTTTATTGTCAGCAGATTAATTGAGTAGATTTTTGGAACTGAACCAAACAGGGTCAAGGTCACAGCAAGATCAAATGTGTGAACTAATTTTTGCTCCACAGCTGTCCTCGTTCTGTTTGTTGTGTATTTTAAGCTCCACGTTAGTGACGTGATTCCATCCATCCATCCATTACCTGTAGCCACTTATCCTGTTCTACAGGGTCGCAGGCGAGCTGGATCCTATCCCAGCTGACTACGGGCGAAAGGCGGGGTTCACCCTGGACAAGTCGCCAGGTCATCACAGGGCTGACACATAGACACAGACAACCATTCACACTCACATTCACACCTACGCTCAATTTAGAGTCACCAGTTAACCTAACCTGCATGTCTTTGGACTGTGGGGGAAACCGGAGCACCAGGAGGAAACCCACGCGGACACGGGGAGAACATGCAAACTCCGCACAGAAAGGCCCTCGCCGGCCCCGGGGCTCGAACCCAGACCTTCTTGCTGTGAGGCGACAGCGCTAACCACTACACCACCGTGCCACCCATGACGTGATTCCACTCAGTCTAATTAATTAACACACCGTGACTTTATTCACATCTATTAAACTGTAAGTCTCTGAGTAACTGAACATTTGCTGTAAATATTATAATCACACTCAGTGTTCCTGACTCAGAGCACAGTGACTGCAGACAACAATGAAGCTGAGTTTAAACTTTTGATTCTCACCGAGTGTCATGGCGCCGACCACAAAGCCCTGAGCTCTGACCCGCATGTGAATCAGATGGACAGACATCTTCATGTCTCCACGAGCTTTCAGTCTGTACAGTCCGTACGCTACGACCCCAAGGAAGCCTGCCATCCCTACACACACACACACACACACACTAATGAGAGTTATAATATTGTGATAAAGTAATTTTAAACACTGTTCTTTACTCAACTCACAAATGAGCAAACAGGAGAGTGTGTAGAGTCTCAATAAAATGAAATTCTACAATAAAACCGTAAACATTAACTTTCAGAGTGGCAGATTTCATTCACACTGTAATCACTGTGATACGAAGAAACAACTTGGGAGACAAAATTTCAGTGGTGTCAGTAAATCTGAGATTTAACACAAATCTGTGAAAAATTTATTGGAATAAAAACACTGATACACAATCAGAAAACATTAAAGTTGGAAATGAGTTTAACAAATTATTTAATGTCAAACTAATTTGATGTAAACAATAAGAAGGTCCTTTATACAGTGATGGTGACTATATGCCAGGGACTTGATGCGTATCACTGTAAATATTTTCGTTTTGATTTTAAACACTACATTATTAAAGTCATTAGAGCAGCAGGTGTGTGTTCTTCACCTATAGGGACAAATGGAGACTCTTTTGCCTTCCTCATTAACTTGGAGGACTGACCCTCATCAGCTGACCAGTTCATGTTCGAGCTCATTCTTTAGTTCACTGCAGAAAAACACAATGTAATGCAGTTAGTGAGGAAACTGACATGAAACAGCTAATATTTCCTAAGATTTTCTGCCAACATCTGCTTCATTCTGTCCCTGTTCCAGCTGTGATCATCTGAACATTAACACAAAGAAACTACGGTCCAAATCACAAACACACACAAACACCATTATTATTATTATTATTAGGGCAGTCTTTGATCACATTAGGATAAACTCTGTGTTACTTACATTAAGTCAGATGAACAGATGAAAGGTGAATTCAGACACAGTGTTGTGTCCGTGTTATTAACTCTTTATAAACGGTTATAACGCTCTCACACCTGCTCAGGTCACTTGCCTTCAACAGTCTGATCCTTCACTGCAAAGAGCGTCCTGGTGACGTCATTAACTGCGTCAGAGTGCCGTACCCACAGAGCTCTCTATAAAATCCTGAAAGCCATTGGCTCGTCAGAGAAACGCCATCTGGCCGCCATCTTACCACTCCCATCGCGGAGCGGAAGTGTCATTTAGACTACTGGAAGCGATAAAAAATTGGATAAGTTATTTATGCAGTTGGTGAGAAAAATTAGAAGAAAAATACCTACATGTGCAGCAGTGAACTGTACAAATCATCAGGTCAAAGGTTGTGGACAGACATTTCATCTGTAACTATTGAAAAAAGATATACATGTATACACAAAATTTATTTTATTATAATATAGAATATAATATTATATAACCTTCCTCTTTCATATATTTCTTCTTCCATATATATATATATATATATATATATATATATATATATATATATATAAAAGGAATATATGAAAGAGAATGGTACACTGTATAGAGAAAAACTGAAATAATCTCTGTAAAAATAACTGTAGTAGTAAAAAAAAAAGCGCCGTTAAGAAAAAAGGATCAGAGACTGAACTGGAAAAGGAAAGAAAACAATCACAGTGAAGGGGAGTGTGATGAGATGTAAGGAATGTGGGTAAAGTTGAGAAAATAAGAGGAGGTAATGAAAGGGGGAAAATTCAGTGATACTTCTCTTGGGGCAAATTTGGGCCAAATACACGCGATGGGAGTGGTAAGATGGCGGCCAGATGGCTTCCCTCGTCTCTCCAGCGGGGAACAGACTGAGCGCTTCACATTTTATATCGAGCTCAGTGCGTCATACCGGAAGTACATTCGCAGTAGGACGAAAGACCCGGCTTCGTTAATAAAACTCAGATTGGTTTATGAGTGTTCCTGATTTACCCTCTGTGATATAACGGAATAGTAGATGCATCCGATGTTAGAAATATATGCATATATTTGAAAATAAAATTATGTAAATCCTCGCAACGCGATGGTTCGTCTTTTACCAATCAGAGCTCTCCGTCTTATCCGGGTCCTCCAGCTGCACCCGACGGGCTGGCCAGTTTGGAGCCGGGTGAAATTAGCACAGCAAGTTAACTTTCAGACGCAAAAGCCTTTAAAAAAAAAATAAAATAAATAAATAAATAAATATTAAAGTAGAGAAAATTTCTATTAATACCTGATTATAAGGAGATTAATGCAGACAAGCTAGCTTAATTTTTAGCGAAGATAACACACATTGAGCTCAACGCTGGCATGTGTCATAGAAAATTACAAACAAAAAGATTCTTTATTTCAAGGTAGTTGACAAAAAATTATATATATATATATATATATATATATATATATATATATATATATATATAAAGCGTAAAAATAGTTACAGTCCGTAATCCGGAAGTGAAAACAAACAGCCCACAGCTGACTGAAATGAATGACAGGAATTCACTTCCGCTGCCGGTGTGACGTCACACACGGGTTCTGTACTGCCAACGCAGCAAAGCAGAAACAGTAAATCTGCGTTCCGGCGTCCTGAGGTTTAATGTACAGACTCAGGGTTTCACAGTGAGCCATAAAGCGGAATAATTTTAGAGATTCGTCTTTAACTTCGCTCCTTTATCTCAGAAGCGGCTCCTCCTCCTCCTCCTCAGCGCGGCTCTTCATCAGTGATCAGGTGCGCGCGCGACTCCAATTTATTGCATTTACTCTGCTGCATTTTCATTAAACTCCATCTTTATTTCATCAGAGGGAAGCTGATCGGGTTTCAGTGTGTGAGGGTTTCAGTGTGTGAGGGTTCCAGTGTGTGAGGGTTCAGTGTGTGAGGGTTTCAGTGTGTGAGGGTTTCAGTGTGTGAGGGTTTCAGTGTGTGAGGGTTCCAGTGTGTGAGGGTTTCAGTGTGTGAGGGTTTCAGTGTGTGAGGGTTTCAGTGTGTGAGGGTTTCAGTGTGTGAGGGTTTCAGTGTGTGAGGGTTTCAGTGTGTGAGGGTTTCAGTGTGTGAGGGTTTCAGTGTGTGAGGGTTTCAGTGTGTGAGGGTTTCAGTGTGTGAGGGTTCAGTGTGTGAGGGTTTCAGTGTGTGAGGGTTTCAGTGTGTGAGGGTTCCAGTGTGTGAGGGTTCCAGTGTGTGAGGGTTTCAGTGTGTGAGGGTTTCAGTGTGTGAGGGTTTCAGTGTGTGAGGGTTTCAGTGTGTGAGGGGTTCAGTGTGTGAGGGTTCCAGTGTGTGAGGGTTTCAGTGTGTGAGGGTTTCAGTGTGTGAGGGTTCCAGTGTGTGAGGGTTCCAGTGTGTGAGGGTTCAGTGTGTGAGGGTTTCAGTGTGTGAGGGTTTCAGTGTGTGAGGGTTTCAGTGTGTGAGGGTTTCAGTGTGTGAGGGTTCAGTGTGTGAGGGTTTCAGTGTGTGAGGGTTTCAGTGTGTGAGGGTTCCAGTGTGTGAGGGTTTCAGTGTGTGAGGGTTTCAGTGTGTGAGGGTTCCAGTGTGTGAGGGTTCCAGTGTGTGAGGGTTCCAGTGTGTGAGGGTTCAGTGTGTGAGGGTTTCAGTGTGTGAGGGTTCAGTGTGTGAGGGTTTCAGTGTGTGAGGGTTTCAGTGTGTGAGGGTTCCAGTGTGTGAGGGTTTCAGTGTGTGAGGGTTTCAGTGTGTGAGGGTTTCAGTGTGTGAGGGTTCCAGTGTGTGAGGGTTCCAGTGTGTGAGGGTTCCAGTGTGTGAGGGTTCAGTGTGTGAGGGTTTCAGTGTGTGAGGGTTCAGTGTGTGAGGGTTTCAGTGTGTGAGGGTTTCAGTGTGTGAGGGTTCCAGTGTGTGAGGGTTCAGTGTGTGAGGGTTTCAGTGTGTGAGGGTTTCAGTGTGTGAGGGTTTCAGTGTGTGAGGGTTCCAGTGTGTGAGGGTTTCAGTGTGTGAGGGTTCCAGTGTGTGAGGGTTCAGTGTGTGAGGGTTTCAGTGTGTGAGGGTTCCAGTGTGTGAGGGTTCCAGTGTGTGAGGGTTTCAGTGTGTGAGGGTTTCAGTGTGTGAGGGTTTCAGTGTGTGAGGGTTTCAGTGTGTGAGGGTTTCAGTGTGTGAGGGTTCCAGTGTGTGAGGGTTTCAGTGTGTGAGGGTTTCAGTGTGTGAGGGTTCCAGTGTGTGAGGGTTCCAGTGTGTGAGGGTTCAGTGTGTGAGGGTTTCAGTGTGTGAGGGTTTCAGTGTGTGAGGGTTTCAGTGTGTGAGGGTTTCAGTGTGTGAGGGTTTCAGTGTGTGAGGGTTTCAGTGTGTGAGGGTTTCAGTGTGTGAGGGTTCAGTGTGTGAGGGTTTCAGTGTGTGAGGGTTTCAGTGTGTGAGGGTTTCAGTGTGTGAGGGTTTCAGTGTGTGAGGGTTTCAGTGTGTGAGGGTTTCAGTGTGTGAGGGTTTCAGTGTGTGAGGGTTTCAGTGTGTGAGGGTTTCAGTGTGTGAGGGTTTCAGTGTGTGAGGGTTCCAGTGTGTGAGGGTTCCAGTGTGTGAGGGTTCAGTGTGTGAGGGTTTCAGTGTGTGAGGGTTTCAGTGTGTGAGGGTTCAGTGTGTGAGGGTTCCAGTGTGTGAGGGTTTCAGTGTGTGAGGGTTCCAGTGTGTGAGGGTTCCAGTGTGTGAGGGTTTCAGTGTGTGAGGGTTCCAGTGTGTGAGGGTTCCAGTGTGTGAGGGTTTCAGTGTGTGAGGGTTTCAGTGTGTGAGGGTTTCAGTGTGTGAGGGTTTCAGTGTGTGAGGGTTTCAGTGTGTGAGGGTTTCAGTGTGTGAGGGTTTCAGTGTGTGAGGGTTCAGTGTGTGAGGGTTTCAGTGTGTGAGGGTTCAGTGTGTGAGGGTTTCAGTGTGTGAGGGTTTCAGTGTGTGAGGGTTTCAGTGTGTGAGGGTTTCAGTGTGTGAGGGTTTCAGTGTGTGAGGGTTTCAGTGTGTGAGGGTTCAGTGTGTGAGGGTTTCAGTGTGTGAGGGTTTCAGTGTGTGAGGGTTCAGTGTGTGAGGGTTTCAGTGTGTGAGGGTTTCAGTGTGTGAGGGTTCAGTGTGTGAGGGTTCAGTGTGTGAGGGTTTCAGTGTGTGAGGGTTTCAGTGTGTGAGGGTTTCAGTGTGTGAGGGTTTCAGTGTGTGAGGGTTTCAGTGTGTGAGGGTTCCAGTGTGTGAGGGTTCAGTGTGTGAGGGTTTCAGTGTGTGAGGGTTCCAGTGTGTGAGGGTTCCAGTGTGTGAGGGTTCCAGTGTGTGAGGGTTTCAGTGTGTGAGGGTTTCAGTGTGTGAGGGTTCCAGTGTGTGAGGGTTTCAGTGTGTGAGGGTTTCAGTGTGTGAGGGTTTCAGTGTGTGAGGGTTTCAGTGTGTGAGGGTTCAGTGTGTGAGGGTTCAGTGTGTGAGGGTTTCAGTGTGTGAGGGTTTCAGTGTGTGAGGGTTTCAGTGTGTGAGGGTTCCAGTGTGTGAGGGTTCCAGTGTGTGAGGGTTTCAGTGTGTGAGGGTTCAGTGTGTGAGGGTTTCAGTGTGTGAGGGTTCCAGTGTGTGAGGGTTTCAGTGTGTGAGGGTTCAGTGTGTGAGGGTTCCAGTGTGTGAGGGCTGAGTGCTGGTAACACCAGTTTCCTGTGATTGTGTAAAAGCTGAAGAAAGGCAGTGAGAACATTAATGTGGAGTTTATGGTGAACTTTAATCTGCTCTGAGTTTCATCCTGTTCAGGTGATTTTATTCACACTCAGTGTTCAGAGATAAAATCATCACTGTAGTTAAACACAGGGTTCAGTAGAGTGTTGTCCACACCACCGACTGTATCAGCTTCACTCTCCACTTTGGTCAGGTGTGTTCAGATCTCCAGGTAACTCTCTCACCTCCTGATCTGATCTTTTACTCCGTTATTATTATTATTATTATTATTATATTACTTAGATTACTGAGAAATTATTCCTCAACTCGACCAGCAAACATCCACATTCACACTTACATTTATAAGATTTTACTTATTATTATTATTATTATTATTATTTGTTGTTTAAGGGTTTTTTTGTGTGTGTTGTACAGATGGCAAGTCCTCGAACCCGACGTGTTCTGAAGGAAGTCAGGACTGATGATGGAAATAATGTGTGTATAAATGCACTTTACAAACATTTAATATGAAAAACTTTATCACCATTTCACAGGGACACTGAGAGTCCAACAAAATCACAGCTGACCGTGAGGTTACAGGATTACAGCTCATTAGTCCACAGGATAACCCTAACTTCAGAGAGGTAACAGTGAGGTAACAGTGAGGTAACAGTGAGGTAACAGTGCTTCAGTGAAGTTACAGTGTAGCAGCACAGTTACAGGGTTACAGTGATGTTAGTTAGATTGAAGGGTTACAGTGAGATTACTGTACAGTCTTTTATATCTGTAAGCATGAATAAACAACAGACATCAAATGAGTCAAAATGATACTTTAGTCACATCATCTCGATTATACACTGTGTGTGTGTGTGTGTGTGTGTGTGTGTGTGTGTGTGTGTGTGTGTTTTTTCCAGGTGTGTTTTGAGTGTGGGGCATTTAACCCTCAGTGGGTAAGTGTCACATATGGAATATGGATCTGTCTGGAATGTTCTGGGAAACACAGAGGACTTGGTGTTCACCTCAGGTCAGTCACACAGAGAGAGAAAGAAAGAAAGACACATGAGACAGTAAGACAGCAAGACAGGGTGAGACAGAGAGAGGCAGACAGGTGATGTAGCATGTGCTCCTCTGGGTGTGGTTACTGCAGCTTTGTGCGCTCGGTGTCGATGGATAAGTGGAAGGATGTGGAGCTGGAGAAGATGAAAACTGGAGGAAACGAGAAGTTCCGTCTGTTTCTGGAGCTGCAGGACGACTACAACCCCAACTGGAGCTTACAGGAAAAATACAACAGCCGAGCTGCAGCACTGTTCAGGGACAAAGTGAGATACACACACCCTTCACTCAGACACACTCATCACAACTTCATGTAAAAAAATATTAAGATCATGTTATAATGCATGAAACAAAATCAGAGGTTTTTGCATGTGTGTGATGCTAGATGTGTGTGTGTGTGTGTGTGTGTGTGTGTGTGTGTGTGTGTGTGTGAGATAGGTGGCGACTGAGGCAGAAGGTAAAGAATGGTCAATTGAAAACTCTCCTGCTAAAAACTGGACTCCTCCTCAACCCAAGAGCACACTCTCATCATCACACCGGTGAGTGTACACACACACACACACACACACACTTCTGTGACTACACCAGAGATAGTATGTGTGTGCGCATGTGTAACAAACTTAACCTGGAGTTGTTTTTTTCTGCTGTTTGTTTTCTGAATCTCATTAATGCTTTATAGTTTGGATTGTGTGTGTTACAGCAGTGCAGCAGGTTCGGCTCACACATCCTCACACTCTGATAAAGCGTTTGAGGACTGGCTCAGTGACGATGTGAACTCTTACCAAGGGTCAGTTTAGAACACTCTGCTCTTAATAACCGCATTATAGACACAGTTTATTAACAGTTTATTCATTACTTTAATTACACTGGGGAACAATTTGAAAAAAATGTTCTGTTGAGTTAGATTTTTATGCTGATTAAAACTAAAATTGGCATGCTGATTCCAAAATTGCAGTCAGTTTTTTTCTAGCATGTCAAGTTTTTTCTCCACAGTTTACCCTCCAGATAAGCAAAATTCCACTGATTAGCTGTAGTAAGACTATTTGAAGGTTATGGAAGAATGTTATCAGGGTAGATGGGATGTACATATGATGGCTGACTATTGGTGAAGCATTAAATGCAATAGTCCTCAAGTTGAACACTCCAGAAAGAGCTATAAACGTAAATTTTTACCTTAACTACTTGCACAGGCGGCACGGTGGTGTAGTGGTTAGCGCTGTCGCCTCACAGCAAGAAGGTTCTGGGTTCGAGCCCCGTGGCCGGCGAGGGCTTTTCTGTGCGGAGTTTGCATGTTCTCCCCGTGTCTGTGTGGGTTTCCTCTGGGTGCTCCAGTTTCACCCACAGTCCAAAGACATGCAGTAGGTTGATGTGGGGCGGCCTTGGGCTGAGGTGCCCTTGAGCGAGGTACCGAACCCCTGACTGCTCCCCGGGCGCTGTAGTATAGCTGCCCACTGCTCTGGGGGTGTGTGTGTGTGTTCACTGCTTCAGATGGGTTAAATGCAGAGGATGAATTTCACTGTGCTTGAAGTGTGCATGTGACAAATAAAGGTTTCTTCTTCTTGCACACAATTATAATTACAGTAGCCATATCCTTTGTAAAAACATAAGTGTTAAACATTGCAGTCATGCCTGTTTCTTTCATATTTCATTGTATGTCAATATTTGTAAATTTTTATTAAACAAGCACATATCTGTTAAGTACAGTATTTTTCATATTTTTTTAAGAAAACGGGGATCCTATAGTTCAAAAACTTGACGTGATGGAGAAAAACTGAGATCAGTTTTGGATTCCGCACCCAAAAATTAGTTACAAACAGCTGTCAGACCAAACTCAACAAAAACTGTGTTCCCCAGTGTTATTACTCAAATTAAATCACTGTCATCACTCTGCTGCACTCATTACATTTGTTCCCTCAGGACTACAAATCAAGACCTGAATTAATTCCTTAATGAATTAATTGGTGTTAGTGTTAATGCATGTTAATGAGTGTAAACTGATTTATTAACAGTTTTATTTCATTTATACGCCTTTTTTTAACACGGACATGTTTTAGAGGAATAATAACCTCAGAGCCTCACTGATGAAATCTTTTAGTATGTCTAGTATTAATTTTGTGATGTCATTGTTTCTGATTGGACAGTGGAGGAGGCGGGGCTCAAGAGAATCGTTATGTGGGATTTGGGAACACGCCCAATCCTCCGAAAAAGGAAGATGACTTCATCAATAACGCCATGTCCTCCATTTACTCAGTACTGATTCACACACAGCACGAAACACACTCGGTCCCTCTCTCAGCCTCATCATCTCCACTGACGTGTGTGTGTGTGTGTGTGTGTGTGTGTGTTTTAGGGCTGGAGCAGTTTCACAGTTGGAGCCAGTAAATTCGCAGCAGCTGCAAAAGATAACGTAAGAATTTGGACGCGTTTTAAAGTTGGATGTGTTGTAAACAGTAAAAATGTTTGATGTTGTATGGTGTGTAAATAAATCAGATCGTTAATTTTTGGACCTTTTGTACTTTTGGAGGAATCTGTATTTAAAAAGCTTTTTTTTTCTGTCGTGTTACAGACGGCGAAACTGGCCAGTCAGGCGTCTCTAAAGGTGTGTATCACACCAACATACACATCTAACACACTGTGTGTCTGTAGTGGTGTTTATGGATCAGATTCTGACTGTGTGTGTGTGTGTGTGTGTGTGTGTGTGTGTGTGTGTGTGTAACAGTGCTGTAATCGTGATGGTCTCACAGTGTAATGTTTATAGTGTGTGTGTGTGTGTGAGAGAGAGAGAGAGAGATGATCTCACTGATCAGTGTTCAGGTGTAAACCCGGTCACAGACAACAAACTCATAAGATTTTAATGATTAATTCAAGAGAAATTAAACTCTAAAATGTGCTGTGTGTAAACGTTTGGAGATTTAGTTTGACGTGTGCTGATTAGTATATCACCGTATCTCTCTCTCTCTCTTCCTCGCTCACACACACACTATTGTTTTGTTTATTATTATTACTATAATAATAATAATAAGTGTTTCCAGGCAAAACAAACCTCACCCGGTAGCACTTATGATGAATATGAAGGAAGATATCGTGAAAAAAAATCGGTCCCCTATGGGTCCATGTGGCTTATAAATAAAATAGTTTTCTGATCCCATGTCCATACAGTAAATACAGCATACATATTTACTCTGAGGCAGGAGCCACAAAAATGAAGCGTAATCCAAAAATGAACAATTTAAAAATCACAGAAGTAAAATATACCAAGTGTCTGTACTTTTATATTATTCTACTCTTCCCTCTTATAGTTTTCCAAACTGAACCCTCCGAGCCGAGGCTGACACACACACACGCTGTCGCCACGACCCAAACTCTTATTTCCCGGAAATGGCCCGGCACTAGAGCTCAGTGGAACGCACTTTCCCTCTGGAATAAGCATAAACATGTCTGAAAGTGATTTCTTTAGTCCATTTATTTCGATCGGTGAACCGAATTGTGTACACTCACCGGCCATTTTAATCGGAACATGTGTATGCACCTGCGCAGTGCGCGACTGTTACACTCTCTTACATTCTTACGGCACAATGACATCGTGGTTAGCGCCTCGATATGAGGCGGGAGACACAACAAAAACGATTTTGACCTTTTTGGTGACCTTGACCAGATGACCCTCAAAATGTTGGAAGGTCTATTTGAGACCAATGCCCATCTATCCTAAAAGTTTCATGAAGATTAATTCAGCCGTTTTCCCGTAATGTCGTTTACAAAAAAAAACAAAGAAAGAAAGAAACCCAACTGAAAACAATACCTCGCCCCCTGGTGGACTCTGTCCTGGGCGAGGTAGTAATTTATAATAATGTATTATTATTATTATTATTATTATAGTGTTAAGTAACATCATTATTAAGTGTTAATGATGTCCCACTGAAGGACACTCAGGAGAAGGCCCCTAGGTAGGCTGCATGTTTCTTAGGGCCCTTACCTGAGCCGTTCCTGTGATCTTACAGTACAGTGTGAGTCACACCTCAGTGACTAAAAGTGATGTTTAATGAGTGTGTGTGTGTGTGTGTGTGTGGTGTAGTTATTTACTTAATTAATTAAGTTAATTCCTGTTGCGTTACATCACTTCCTGCTGCTCTCTGTGGATTAAAGTTAAGAGGTTATAAACCGCCACCAGAGCCGGTAAACTGCCGCTGCTGCATGAGCGCCTCTCCTCACCTCGTCTTTATTTGTTTGTTTGTTTACATCATGAGTTATTGATGTTTGGATGTTAGTGTCGTGTTTGGCTGCTTCACTGTGCGTCAGTGAACACGAGCATAATGTCATCATCACACGTCTCTGTTTTTGTTTGTTTGCTTTGCTTGGCCAGTCAAATGCGTCCTTAAGCAGATTGCTAAACATAAATTTAAGAAATTAAAGAAACAAATATACAGTATATGAAAAATCAGGGTAAAGTGTGTTCGAATCTGAAAACTTTTAATTATTTAATTAGTTAATGAGTTAATTGATGTAATTAGGGAAGTGCTGTGTGTTCATTACATCATGTTTGACTCTGAATGGCTGTTTCATTACTGTTTTTAATGTACCCTTGCCCACTTCCCCTTGGTGGAGTGCACACTGGAAACCATCTTCACTGTGGAGAACATTAACAGTTGACTCACATGCAGGGCATTGTGGGAAATTTGGCTCAGTCATGTTTCATATGGACACAAAAAAAGACAAACACACACACACACAGGGGTTTAATCTCCATCTGCAGCACATGAACACCTCACTGTGCTTCTGGGGTGTGAGAGAGAGAGTGAATAATTTCTCATGTCAGAATATTCACATGATGTTCACGCGTGTTCTCCCCTCTCGCTAGGCGGCTGAGTTAGGCCAAACTTTAAACCAAAGTGTTATCAAACCCACTCAGGAGAAGGTAATTAACGAACTCATCCTCACAGAGTGACTCACTCGGTGGTGGGCTGCAAACTAACCCGAACACTGACTGACTGATTCATTTAATGTTTCACTTAACCATTGACTCACTGATTCATTAAATTATTGACTCACTGATTCATTTAATGATTCATTTAACCATTAATCCAGTGATTCACTTTGTGGTTGACTCACTGATTCATTTAATGTTTAATTCAGTGATTTAAGAATTGGTTTGGTGATTCAGGAATCAATATACATTAATAAAGCAATCTATCAGATCATAAATTATTCAAATCTTCAGTTAGTGCTTCTTTGCCATAAATATTTTAACTAAATTTCACATGAGGTCTTGTGGTGTTTTGGTGATTTGTGGAATTTCTTTCTAATTTCACACAAACGTCAGTCACACAGGAACCCAGCTAAATATTCACACACATTTATGATGAATTATAATTAAACTGATGGAACAGAATGTACAACTGATTTGCATGTGTAAATGTGGTGAGGTGGAGCTGAGTGGATGATTTGTGTGCGTGTGTGTGTGTGCGTGACTCGTTTAGGTTAAAGATGGAAAGTTGTTTGATGAAGTTACCGTCAGCTTCAGTGACTTTGCCTCCAAGGTATGAGACACAGAGAGCCACGCCCACTTCCTCTGAGCAGAGAATTGGCTCAGTCCTACACCATGCACTCGTTCACTTCCCCTTGATTGAATGTGCTGGCCTGCTAACGTTTCCTTAAAGTCCTTTAAATCGACATCACTGCAGGTTGCAGGACCAAAATTTACCCACAATGCAATGCTGCACTCACACCATTTCCTTTTCATCAAGCCAGTATTCTAGCTGAAGAGCAAAAAAGCTAGTTAGCATGCTCTCTGATTAGCATCTTTTTCCTGCCGTTAGACCTGGGAGTGTTTAGGGGAAGTAGGTGAGAGCTCGTTAGTGCAGTGCTTCATTAAGGACCAAATAAAATCTGGATTAAAGTCCAGGCGTCTCAGAGGAACAGGCCGTGGCTGATTATTACTGAAAATTTAAATGATAATGTTTTTGTTTTTATTTCTTTGTGCTGCGGATGCTGTGACGGTGAGTTAATGAGCAGATTAAATCCTCTTCAGTGGGTTTCAGTGACATGGTTTTATTGGTGAGTTATTAAGTGTGTGTGTTTTTCAGGTTCAGGGGGCTGGTGTGAAAGGGTGGAAGGACATGAGTTCATTCTTCAGTGGAAAACCAGGCGAAGCTGCTGATGGGTGACTTTTATTTATATTTTAATTTAATGTTTTGTTTTACTGAATTGTGATGTTATTCAACATAAAGAAATGAAATTTTCAATTAAGGTTCTTTAAATAACTTTATATTGAAGCGTTAAAGATTTATCTAATGTCCAAAACTAATTCTGTTCTCAATCGTGTAAATAATAAACATAAAATTCAGAAAATGAAAAAGGTAAAAATAGTGAAAAAGTAAAAATCAGAAATTATATACAATTTATTTATTTAACCCAGACAGTTTACTACAAATGTGCCATTAATTATTTTAATAATTCAGTTCATTTATCTTGATCATATTTACTAAATCTATATTTATATCAACAAAAATACAAATCTTTTTACTCAATATTTTAGATAAAAATATAAATTACTTTTGGTACAGTTTAGAATTTTACTAAATTGTAATTTTTCTGTAGTAATTAAATACATTTTAATTATAGTAACAAATGTTTAATACACAGTACTGTGCAAAAGTATTAGTCCCCCTATTTTTTTCATCCAGACTTTTGTTATAGATTTCTATTTTATGACTTGTACATTATCGAGTCAGTACAAAAACATTTTAGAGTCCAAACATTCTTTTTTTTCCAGCACAAAATTAAATGTTACAGAAAAAGGTTTGTATCTGAGCAGCATATTCCATCAGAGACACTTTTCAGACGGAAAAAGAAAGCATAATGAAGGCTGCTGGGTTTTGGTGTAAAATGAAGAAGTGAGTGTGACAGTCTAGGTGTCCAGAAGAACTGTGGCTGGTTCTGTAAGATGCTCAGGAAAACCTACAGATCATTTCCACATAAAACTGACCTCACTGGACCTCAGACAGAGATTTTTTTTTTTTTAAAGTAAAGGGTCGTCTCACACCAAATACTGACTCTGTTTCATTTATTATGGCTCACTGATTACTGTTTATAGCATTTTTTAATGTTGAAACATCATTATTTTTTAAAATTGTTTTTGGTCAACAGCATTTCTTTACATGTGACTCAGACTTTTACACACGACTGTATATGTGATTTAATAAAAACGTACAAATATAAAGATTGAAATTTTAATGGATAAAAGTAAAGAGAGAAACTAAAAGTGAATGATAGAATTGTAATAGTTTAGTGTAAAGTGGGGATTAATGTGTTGACTCTTCCAGTCCTGCAGGGGGTGATGATTATCACAGCGAGTCTGCCGGGTATCAGAACAGCGATGGCGTCGATCACGGTTTCTGGGATTCGTTTGGCAACAACGCTAACAATAAGCCCAGGAAGTCCCCAAGCAGTGAGAGCTGGACCCATGTGGAGAACTCGGGTGGGAAGAAGAGCTCGGACAGCTGGGAGAACTGGGGCTCCGACAACAAACACAGCACTGGGGACAGCTGGGAGAACTGGGAGAACCACTGGGAGAACGGTGGAGACAACAAGACCAAGAAGAGCCCTAAAGCTGATGAAGAGGCGTGGGACAGCGCTAACTGGTAGAACAACCGCGTTAACAAGTGCGTAAATGTGAACTGGAAACAAATCAACGATGATGAAGCGTCATGAGTCCTGTTCTGATCCGCAGTCCATCTCTTCACCTCCCACTTCTCCACGCACACCATACTTCACCATGAGTCAGCACTTTTACAGCTGCTGCTATTTTGGGTCTGTCCCAAACTATTAAAGTCACGATGAATGGTTTTAATAGAATGGTGGCCATCTTGGCTCCATCCTGAATGCTAGAATTCACGAATTTTATTTGTTTCGATGTAATAAATTGAGCTGTGTTCACTTTTATAGCTAAAGGTGAGCTACAGTAGCATAACTAACCCGAGTAAGCAAGCTGAACACGGTTTATAATCAGAGTCATGAAGAAGAAAGCTGTCAGATTCTCACACTCCATGTTTCTTCACCCCACACACACACGCACTCACTCCTATCTTTGTGGAGACTCTCATTGACACAATACATTCCGTAGCCCTTTAGGTTAACCATCACAGCTAAATACCTAACCCCGCCCCTTACTCTAACCCCGCCCTAAGCCTCATTCTGTACTGATCCCTAAAACTGAGCCTCAATCCTGAAACAGCTCTTTGAAGAAGTGAGGACCAGAAAACATGTCTCACTTCACAAAAATGTCCTAAAAACACATTCTGATCCTCACTATATAACAAGTCCACACACACACACACACTCTCTCTCTCTCTCTCTCTCTCACACACACAGACAGGTGTTGTAGATGTGTGTTTGAATGCTCCTATTTAAATAATGTTGTATAAATATTGTTACACCGGTTGTTGTTTGTGTGTTTGAGGATAATTAATTCAAATTAAAGTGTAATTAATGTTCATGATTTTAATTTCCTGCATGTATAAAAACAGACTGTGTTTGCTGTAAAATATCGAGCTCTTCCTCTTATTCAAATAATTTACATGTGTAAAGTTGCAGAAACTGAAACTTCTCTGTTGAAAAAAAATATAAAAGTTATATTTTTTGTTCAGTTGAACTTTAGTGTTAATGTGATGTTTATTCGTTTTTTGGTTATTTATCATTTAATTTGTGTCTGAACGAAAATCCTGATGTTTATAAAAGTGTTGAAAATCAAATTAAAGAATAAAGACTTGATTCAGTATTTTATCAGAATATCAGATATTTGAATACACACAGTGTTATATTTAATATTTCTGATGTTTAAATGTGACTGTTTCAGCAGTGTGTCAGTCTTTAGGTGTGCCATAAGCATTATTATTATTATTATTATCATTATTATTATTTGCTCTCAGTTCGGCGGTTACTTTAATTCCGCCTCCTCTCAGAGTGATTGACATTTGGAATAGCCAATAGGAAAGGAAGCAGCTGCGAAAGCCCGCCAATTGACTGCAGGGTTGCCAGGTATGTACACTTCATTCTGCGCTTTAATCCCATTCTCCTGATAAATACTGTTCTGCCTTATGGTGTGTTTTTTTAAATGAATATTTTCATCAGGAGAGAGTTACTGCATCACAGCCAATCAGAGCAGCCAGTGACCATAAAATCTGCATTATTCAAACTTAAATTTCAATGAGCTATTTAATATTTGTGACCAATAATCACTTCATCACTTACCCAGCAGGCCCCGTACATTATACATCACACAGTAGGAGTCGAAAGTTTGTACATCCCTACTCTACTCACTGATGGGTGTTTCTGTATTGTAGAACAAAACTGAAGTCATCAAAACTATGAAATAACATCTGGAATTATCTGGTAAACAAACATATGTTTGATATTTTAGATTCTTCAGCGTATCCAGTGTTTCCCTTGATGACACTTTACACACTATTGGCATTCTCTCAACCAGCTTCATGAGGGACTGGAACCTGGAATACTTTTCAATTAACAGCTGTGTCTCATCCAAAGGTCATTAGTGGACGAGTTTCTTACCCTCTTAATGCGTTTGAGATCAAACAGTAAATAATAAACATACAGTAAATAGCCCGATTCCACAACTGTAGTAATGCATATTATATCAAGAACTGAACAACTGAGTAAAGAGAAACGACATCTATCATTACTTTAAGACAGGAAGTGACTTTTAATTCATAAACATAAAAAACACTGAATTAGAAGGGGTGCACAAACTTTTGTTTGGTTCTGTATATCATACATCATTTATTATACATTTATTTTTCTGTGCTGAAAAATTCAGATTATTTTCAGTTTGTGAAGGTTATTATTCCACTTTAACTGTTTGCTTTATGGCCCTGTGAGTGATTGGTGCCAGCCCCGGGGTGACTCCGCCTCAGCAGGGTGGGTTCACATTCGAGTTTGGTGATTAGTTTATTTAAAAAAGAGCAGAGCAACTAACCCCGTGAGTTTTAGAGCGGTGATTAGTGACTTTCCTGCACTCGAACCCTGACGCTCACTTCTTCGCTGCAGTATATACGAGTTCAGAGGACTGAAATATTTCTGATCTGATAAACGTTTGTTCTGTTCCACTCCGTTCTCTTCTGTTCACTTCCGTTTCAGGTTCCTTCAGAAAATCCTCCTTTATCATTGTGGTGTAATCTAATAAATATTGTATTGTTTTTGGATTTGACCTGTGGAGGTCACGGGTAATAGGTTTCCGGGCCACTAGAGGGCGACCTCATGTTATATGTGGAAGTTGAATTGAAACGTTGTTCAGTAAAGCTTATGGAAAGAGAACCAAGTCGTCATTATTGTCTAAAACGACTCAACGATCATTTCCCATGTGCTGATCTTCAACTGACCTTCAGGATTCGGTTAAACTGTGCACGAGTAATTAATTAATATGTAAATGAGTCTGTTGGACCCCTGTGTGTGTGAGGCCCCGCCCCCGGAACTGGGCTGGTCCACTGCGGTGCTGTGGGGGTGTGGGGTGTTATTGGTGGATGTGGCAACCCTGAGCGCTGCAGGAGGATGTGTTGAGTATGGAGGAGAATCGGAGGAGTAATCCCAGCCTTACAGCGCACTGAGTCCCTCACAGGTACCAGCACCTTCACACCACCTTCATCATCATCATCACTGCGTGTGTGTGTTACGCACTGAGCGGAACCGCGAAAAAAATGTGTGTAGGAGTGTGTGTGTGTGTGTGTGTGTGTGTGTAGGAGTGTGTGTGTGTTCCAGCTGCAGGAGAGCCGCCGCCGCCGCCGCTCATTTCACACTGATTTGGTGATTATTTAGTGATTGTTGGTGATGTGGCTGTGTGAAGGAGAGCTGGTGTTGGAGCTGAATCTGAATCTACACCTCCTCTAACATCTCTCCATCACTCCTGTTTTATATTCTTCCTCTTTCCATTTCGTTCATCCCTCCATCATTTCTTCCAGACGCGCAGCATCAGGTTTCTGCCTGAGCGAGTTAGTGTACAGTTTACACACACACACACACACACACACACAGCGAGCTATAAAATCCTGCACAGTGCAAGAGTCTCTCTAATGCATGAGTCATCAAGATCTCACACACACACACACACACACACACAAGGGTTGGTTCGATACCAAAATTGTGGGTCCAGTGCCAATGCACTAACTAACTAAATAAATAAATAAATAAATAAGATATTAATAAACATCAAAAGTTGTTTTGTTTAAACACTGTAGTAAAGGTGTGTGTGCGCACAAACAGAGGGATTTATCAGAGTAAACTCTTACAGGTGTGTTTTAGTGAGGCGTGAAAAAGCAGCAAAATGCAGCAAAGTTAATAACAGAAATGTGTGAAATGATAACGAACTGTTTACACACACACACACACACTGTACATTTGACATCTGCATTATCTGTAGCCGCTTTATCCTGTTCTACAGGGTCGCAGGCGAGCTGGATCCTATCCCAGCTGACTACGGGCGAAAGGCGGGGTTCACCCTGGACAAGTCGCCAGGGTCATCACAGGGCTGACACATAGACACAGACAACCATTCACACTCACATTCACACCTACGCTCAATTTAGAGTCACCAGTTAACCTAACCTGCATGTCTTTGGACTGTGGGGGAAACCGGAGCACCCGGAGGAAACCCACGCGGACACGGGGAGAACATGCAAACTCCGCACAGAAAGGCCCTCGCCGGCCACGGGGGCTCGAACCCGGACCTTCTTGCTGTGAGGCAACAGCGCTAACCACTACACCACCGTGCCGCCCTACATTTGACATTAATATTGAAATTGTGTTAGTTTATGTCTGGATCTCATTCTCTTCATTCTGTGTTCAGTGTTTTAAATAAATAAATACTTGAAACTTTTTGGAGATGGAGTCTGATTAAACACACAGGAAGTGACCTCAGTGATGGTGATGGCTGTGATGTGGTTTGTTTTTTGCCTTCACACTCTTTCACTCGGAAGTTTTATGTAAC